>NW_025763490.1:0-35388 GCF_003444635.1 Morchella importuna | reverse complement strand
GAGACCAAAGCAACCATTCAAGAGCTTGCTCAAACCTTCTTATGGGAGATATGCGACTGCATGAATTTCCTGAGGAAATTATCTCCGATCGGGACTCTAGATTTGGAAGAGATCGTCCTCAAACTGACGGACAAACTGAGAGAGTCAACCAAACGCTGAACAATATCTCAGAAACTATTGCTTCTATCAGCAGGACGATGGGGCAGAATACTCCCATTTGCGAGTAAGCCTACAACACGGCCACCCAAAAGTCAACCAAAGTATTGCCGTTCTACGCGAACTATGGGTTTCAACCAGATTCCACTTGGCCCTCACCTAAACGGAAACTAGAAAACTTCGACGCGCCCAGCGCGGCGCAAGCACAGCGGAAGAAATGGTATGATCAGAAACATATGAGTGCACCAGAACTGAAGGTCAGGGATGAGGTGATGATGGACCGACACAACATCTTAACCAAGCGATCATCAAATTAATTAGATTACTAAAATCGGGTCCCTTTCAGGTTGTCGGGAAACTTGGTGTCACGTCCTACAGGCTGAATCTACCCTCTCAGTGGAACATTCATGATGTTTTCCATATATCTCTGCTGGAACCGTATTGGGAGTCAAAGGACCATCAACGAGCTATAGCGATTCCACCTCCGGATGAGGTTCAAGGCTGATCGTGGGGGAGAAGTTCGTGCAATATCGGATTACCTGGGAGAGCTATCGCTCAGAAGACTTCCGGGAACCTTACAAAATGTTGCAAGGAACGACAGACGAGACGCTCCGAGAGTTCCATCCGAAGTATCCCGGAAAATCACGGGGCTCATGGGTGAAACTTTAGAAATCCTCAAAATACGGCGTTTTTTCCCATCGGTCTGACAGTGTTCGGATGCCGTTGTTTCCCTGGGAAGCAATACAGGAAAGTGAAGGAAACCGATACACCGGAGTGTTCTGGGACAAGCGTGGAGAAAACGGGTCTCCCTTTGTTGGGATACACGTTTTTCACTTGAGGTTTTCCTTTGTTAAGAGAAATGGATGCGGAAAATAGAGTGTAACGGAGCCATTTCAACTGTCTGGTGTATGAGTACACACAGGGCCCGGTTACATGCTGAGAGTTATTGATAGAAGCCAGTTGCACAGTGACATGCAAGTACCGGCAGTGTGGTTAGCTACCAGCTGTCAGAGTAACTACATTCTGAGCGCTAGGAAGAGGATCTATTCATGGGAGCAATGACTGACGAGTCTATGCCTCGCCAATGATTAGAAGGCCGGCCAGAGTGAAGCTCTGAGTGCTCAGCGATCCTCTACATCCTCCGAGCATGATAAGTCCGCCCGTAGTGGCAGGGACTATGCCTGGGAAAGTCTACAATAAGTGAAGAGCTCTACAGCAATGATTAAGCTTACGCGTGAGCGGTAGCTCATTCATGCAGGTCCCGGTTGTGCGACAACCAAGACTGCAGGTGTTACAAAGGCTTTGACTAAGGGTGGTTGCCTTTGGAACAGGAAGCACCCGCTAACACTTAGAGAGAAGCGGGGTAGCGGTGGTAGTGCTTCCCTTCCACTTGAAGGAATCACCAGAACTTAGTAAGGAGGTAGGAGCAGAGAATGGAATCCTTTGGAGTATAAGTACTCAGGATCCTTCTCGCCCAACTATCCGATTTTCTGATTTTCCATCTTGCACGGCCACACCTTTTCTACCGGATCCTAGCGATACGTGGAAAGGCTGTCCCCGGTACATAAAGTCAGTATGGAATCGTTATTAGAGCTACATTTTCTTGTATGCGCATAATGTACCATACCAAAAAGCCCTAGGTTGGACTCGGGACGAGTCTACCGGAGAGGGGGGTAGTGTAACAGAGCCACAGTAGGGTTGTTACAAAAGTAACTGTTCTACCAGTCAAGCCATACGACCCTAGGGTAATCACCACTTGTTCTTCATCGATGGGTGAATATAAGGGCAGATGACCCCTACCTCTATTGGTATGAAGGGTAGGGATCCTGGCGAGCAAGAAGTCTTATAAGTCAAGCTAGGCGACTGGACCAAAACTAGAGCAGAAGGACGAGCATGCCAAATACGGAAGGGTAACCCCAAACATAAGTTACCCTACCTTGGAAGTCAACCTTTGAGGTGCAATAACTTAGCAACCGATGCTCGGAAAATATGCTTTACCACGTCAGAAAGGATCCTGACGATGCTCCGGTCCATTTGGGGTGGTTGAATGAACGGATTGCGGAGTTGAGGAAACACTGCAAAATAAACACGTTTTAGACCCCAAAAATAACCCCCGGAGCGTCGAACCGCCGGAACCCTCCTGTTTCAGCCTGGAGCACCTTTGAGGGGGAGTAGGAGTACGACCCAAGCTACTAAAAGCAAACCTCGCTTTACAAAAACACCAAATCTGTTCTAAAACAAATTGAATAAGCAATTGCTATCTGGTCGGTTGTTTCCGCTAGTTCTTAGTATCCCGACCAGCTCTTGGCAGAGATTGCGTGATTTGACTCGGGCGGAAGTTCGTCCGAGGTGTGGCAGCAACTCCTCTCGCCCCTCATAGAAAAAAGTCGCGGTGTCCCCGGACTAGGGGGAAAAAACGAAGGGTCTAGGGAGAAAAAAAGCGGGAAAAAAGGGGGCGGAACTTCGATAAAAGTACTCGGTTGCCCCCCCAGTTTGAACTCGGGGAGGGATGGAATCTTTACTAGCGAGGAGACCCCTTAAAGTTATTAAGTTTTTAGACTACAAATACGATCAAACAAATAAACTCCATCTTTCGATCGAACGAGCCCAATGAATCCATCGTTGCCCGTTTACCCTTTCTATGTCAGATCGAAGTCACGGTCGTGTATCATCCTCTCACCCCCGTTACAGTAAGCCAGGCTCGCCAGGATCCCTACCCTTCATACCAATAGAGGTAGGGGTCATCTGCCCTTATCTTCACCCATCGATGAAGAACAAGCGGTGATTTCCCTAGGGTCGTATGGCTTGACTGGTAGAACAGGTACTTTTGTAACAGCCCTACTGTGGCTCTGTTACATAAGCGGAGAATCACTAAGGCAAAGGTCATCACTACTGAGGATGTATTGAGAATGAAAGAAGAGAGGGAAACCGTTGATAAAATTAAAAAAGAAAAGAAAAGAAACACTAGAGGGAGGGCTAAAAAAGCGAATTTAGATGAAGGAACTGCCCCCAGCACCCCACCAAAGGAAAAAAAGAATGTTCGGATATCAAAAAAAGTTATCATTAGTTTAGATTCTGATCTAGAAGTACATGAGGGTGGAGTGGGTGGGTTACGGGCCAGTGAGAAGGAGGAATGGTCAAGTAGCGGGGAAAGTGAATTTGTGTCAACCCCTTGTCACAAGCAGGGAAAGTGTTCCATAGATGATCAGGACTTTACTACAAGTTCTTCTAATGTAGTTACTACACTTGTTGGCAGCGGGAGGGTATTGAGGTCGGGGAAATGATTGAATTGAATGCATAAAAATCGATTACATAAGCATGAGCGGAATCCCTGTCATGGGCGGTTTCACCGTCAAGTACGTTATACATTAATTATTCATTGGCTACATGTAATTTTGCACACGTTCTAAATTGCAATGCATGTATGCATAACAGCTACACTGGCTCACTCCAATATCTACAATATATCCCGGCTCGAGTTCTAATACATAGTTTTATTGAATTATGCGGCAATTAATCCAGGCCTCCCTCCGGATCCGGAGACTTGTGGCGTGGCAATACCAAACGATGTTTCAAATACTCACAGATCTAGATCTTGCAGGACCTGAGCAACTTGAAATACCACATTAAGGCATCCAATCGCCACAGAATGTGCCTGAGAATTGACTAATCTCTAATAGATACTAGGTGCCACGTAAAGAATTTCTTCAGGCTTTTCAGGTAGGATTATGTTATTTATAATAGGCACATACGTACTAAGATATATATAGATCTAGAGACAACCTAACTATTTGAAGATATTGATATGCCCTGAGTGCCTTGATGTTAATGTGTCTTGGGCGTCGAGCGCTCGAATCGTTCAGTTCCGCAGAACGGATCTATACTAAGCCCCCAGTATTAGAAATTGCATGTTATCTGATAATGAATTCAGTTATACCACTGCTAGGGCCGTAGGATGCATGGCTCGAGACACCTTGGGCGCGGGTGTTAACTTCGGAAAACGGGCGTTTTTTATTTGGATGAGGGACAACTTGATCCGAGGACACCACGCATTTTTGTGGATCAATGTTCTAGTTAGCATCCGCATCACAAGGTATCTCGAACCATACATAAGCTATATGTATCTATATCTACATGTATACACGAGCAAGCCACCGACCGAATTGGCCTCCCATTAAGCCTAGATGGGTACAGTGATGTGTATGGTCTGCTCAAGAGCGGGAAACGGAACCTAGCGCTACTACATATAATACCCCCCCCCCCCCCCTTCCTGGGGTGAAAACCATCTATTTTAGTGACTCGTGTGGTTTTTTATTGCCATGGGCTAATGGGCACAACATAACTGTCGAGTGATATTATATGAATTAGCACGTGTTTCCGGTCACCCAAAAAAATATGGTATATACGCTATTCTGGTTTGGGAGTTGAAACTTGACAGCCACATCTATGCATCAATGACTGAGGCTCCGCGAGATGTTCTGTTTACCACCGACAGTGAAATTTACCGATTGGTTCAGTTCTGCCGGTTGTAACCCGACTCGACATATGTATGAAGTGAGAGTGCGGCGAAGAGTGTCGTTCTTACATCAGAATCAAAGATGGGCATGAGGGTATTGGTACAAGCAATACTCATCTCATCAGATGACTCTGTGACTTCAGGTGTCAGTCCTGCCTGTGTTTGAGGCCAATATGAATCGGTACTAGTGGGGTTTAAAATTCTAGCCAACACTTCAAATATCAACCTGGGGTTTTGTTCACGCCATAGCGTTAGCTGCATGCGACATTCTTGTACCCAGAAAGCAATGAAACTATGATTTTTTAAAAAAAAAACTTCAAATATCAACCATGCCAGCCCTTCATCAATCCTAATAACGATATCAATCACTGAATTAAATTTCATTGGAACTGCATCTTGGCAAAACCATGTCTTGATTCTTGGTTTCTAGTACATATGAGCAACAAAAACAAAAAAAAAAAAAAAAACGAACTACATGTACTATATACATTTACGCACAAGAAATATACAGTCAAGTCCTGGTATTCGAAAATTCCCCACCTAATCATACTATAGACTATAACTAACGCAAGCCGACGTTTGTTGGTATCCGTTGTAATACTCTCCCTCCTCCAGAAACTGAAATAAAAACATCTACTTTTGCAAGATTTCAAGCCTTCAATCCAGGAGACATCTATCAAGCAACAAAAGCACGCAGGTTTCTTTTCTTCTTTTTACCCAGAAAAAAAAGCAAGAAACATCTTGAGCAAGTTCAACTCGGCTAAAAACAATTTGTTCTCAAAAAGGAGAGACCCTGACATTGGTTTTCCGTGAAGCTAGGGAAGAGTAAAAAAAAAGGGAGGTGGGAATAGAATGAAATTGACAGATACAGCTGAAGTGTCATTAACAATGCAGCTGAACTCAAAAAAAAAGAGGAATGAGAATAAAAATAAGCCATAGACGATACCTGGACATGGACGGATACAGAAATGGAAACTGTACCCATACAAGAAACGCAACCAAAGAGTTTTTGAACACTGGAAAAGACAAAAAAATAAACATGGTTGACCGCCAATCAAGCCTAAAGGTCCAAACTGATAAGAAAAAAAAGGCCCTGAAGAAAAGCTAAACCCCAACCAACAGAATGGAAAAGCAAGCAAGCAAGCAAAACCCGATACAAGGACCAATACAACACGACGATACTAAAAAAAAGGCCTAAACAAAGCAACAAGATTTTTTCTGAACGCCGGTGAAGTATCAACACTCCCAACACCCCTTCCCCCCATTTCTCCCTTGCTATTGTTCCCATTATAACTTTTGTTCGTGTTTCTTTTTTAAGCAGCGTAGACGGAGTGGTAACCACGCGAGTCAGCTTCAAGGCGGTCCATTCTACCGTCTTTAGCTGCAAGGTACATCGTATTCATTCGTTGAATGTCGAGAGGTTCCGTGGGGTCATTCTGACCAGGAAGAGCACCAGGGGGGCCAGGAGGTGGCATTTGACCTGGTTGAGGAGGTGGGTGCATATGAGCAGCATGAGGACTACAGGAAAACACAAAGACGCAAAAAATCAGCAAACAAACGCTTCCCCACATTATCACAATTTTTCTTTAAGTGAGCTTAGAAGAGAGGGGATAACATATGGGACATAAGCGCATAGGTAAGCAATGTTTGTACAAAGATTGAAAGAACTTTTGCCATGGGGAAATAAAGAAAAAAGGCAATGTGTGAATAGATACATCGAACTATAAGATATGAAAGGAAACCGTGTAACTACTTTAGTGGAGCGAAATTCGCGTAATGGTGCTGGGGAGGAAGTCCCATGGACGGGTAGACCGGGGGCGGAGGAGCAGGTCTGTAAGGTGTTCCGGCGGGACCGGAATTGTTTTGACTGCGGCCCCAACTCAACCTGACCCTTGAATTCCCGATAGGATAGCCCTGCATTTGATTGATTGCCATCTCCGCCGCATGCCTTTGGACGAACTGCACAAACCCGCAACCTTTTCCAGGTGGAATTTTAACATAGGTAATTTCTCCAAACCCTTGGAAGAATGAGCGAAGCTCATCTTCAGTTACATAGCCTGAAAGTCCTCCGACAAATACGGTAGTGTTATTGGGATCAGTAAACTGATTCATGGGCTGAGGTGCACCATAATAGCCCATAGGAGGGGCGCCCATTGAGTACATTCCCACAGGTGCGGCACCGCCAGGCATTGCTTGACCAGTGGCGGCGCTCTTATTCTTGGGGGTGGCGGTTGAGATGCGCATAGGTCGGTTTCCGCAGTAAACACCTTGCATTTCAGACAAGGCACGTTGTTGATCCAGTTCCTCAGAAAAGCGAACAAATCCGTATCCACGCGACATACCGCTCACAGGATCAGTCATTATCTTGGCAGACTTGCAAGACGGAAACCTGGATTGGAAAAGAGAGACAAGGACGTATTCATTAACTTCCGGCCCAAGATCGCCGACAAAGATGGAGAATTCGGGACCACGATCATCGCTGAAAATAAAAATTCGTTAGTTTACTAGTTGTTGGAGTAAGGGATATAATAAGCGCACCGTCGATCAGCCAATCCCCCACCAGAAGCCCAATTCAGTTTGAAGGGACGGGCACTTCCGGGAATGGCATTGCCGTTGAGCGTCAAGGCTTTAGCTGCTGCAGCAGGACTATTGAAATCAACAAAGCAGTAACCAGCGTTTCTATGCCATTATTAGCGTTCAGTAAGTCACACATAGGTAGGTAGTAAACGCGTACCCGGAGAACTTGTCACGAATCATCTTGACATTGACAGGCTCGCCCATCTGGAACCAAATGTTACGGACAAATGCCTCATCGATCCAAGGCTCCAGCTCACCCATCCTAAGAAACCAATATTATTAGAATGCTATTACATCAAAGAACTACTCGAGTGATATGCACTTAAAGGACGACATCGAACTTACCACAAAGTTGTCTTGGCATCGGTAGATGGTGCCCCATTGGAGGATCCGGTTGCAGAGTTATTAGGGTAGGGCGCCGGAGAAGCAGTGGGTTGCTGGGAGGCGGGCTGACCGGCCGTCGGGGCGCCGGAGGAGGCACCAGCCGTCGGGGAGGCGGAGCCCTGCTGTTGGTTGTAATCGTATTGGAAAGACATGGTTTTTGGTTTGATCGTTAAATGTGGATGAAACTGTTAGTCAAGGATGATGTTAGTCTTTGTTGAGGTCGACTCGGATACCGATGGAAATTTCCGGTTCGTAGCGCCGAAAATCTTTTTGGAAGGAGAAATGCCTTTTGGATGTCTCGAAGACCAACAAAATCCGAAAGAAAATTGCAGGAAATTGTTGTTATGCAATGAATATTTCGTTACTCCTCTCAAAAGGTTTTAGCGAAAACGACTAACGAGTGTACGCTGGCAAAGATGGATCTGTGGAACACGGCGATGAGAGATGGGCATATGACGCCTTTTCGTAGGAGTAGAAAAACACACCTTTGACTGCGTGAATCTGGCTCGCCGATGTGCAAGGGGAATTCGTCAAATTGCAGTGAGGTCTTTAGAGATGTAAGGGCCGTGGCAAATATCGCTCTAAAAAACGCAAGGGACGTGTCAACATTTAATCATACCATGAAAATGAGACAGAATGCTAGTGCATAGAATGATATGTAGATGAATTGAAAAGAGGAAGCGAGGGACATATCATGAAAGTGGAAGGGGAAGACAATACTATTTAATCGTTTAGAAGACGATAAAGAGAAACGGACAACGATACCCTTTAAATTTGTCTTAGAAGAAAAATTTATCTCGTCGAGGGGGAGAGGACAGAAGTCGAGAGGAAGGAGGGATTGAGTGGAGGGGGGGCGGGGGGGAGGGGATTGAGGGTTGCAGAAGGGATTGGAAAAGCAGAAGGGGGGGGGGGGGGATGGTGGAGAGGCTAAGAGTGAGGCCGATTTGACTTGGGAGACGATGACGAAGTGCGAAGAAGCTGAAATGTGTGTGCACGGGTGGTAGTGGTTGTCGGTAGTCGCGGTAGTAATATGTAGCAGAAGCAACAGGAAGCGAAACAAACCTTTGAAGTTATTCTGTTCAGGAAACCGAAACCAAACGATGCTAGCTAAATAACAGGAATAATGAGAAAAGGTAGATCCGTCCGTGTATAGGATTCGACGATGTGAGTGAGGGAGGATGATAGAGAGCGAGAGGTTTTAGAATGGAATAGAATAGTATGCAGAGAGATCAAGGAAACAGAAACTCAGAAGAGACCAGAGAGAGACTGGGGGCGCAGAGGTAGAAAGAAGAAGGGAAGACAGGGAAGGGTGGGAAAGTGGTGGTAGATGTACAGAATTATGAGAGAATACTGCATGTGTCCATACATGGTCATCAGCTAAAAAAAACATTACAAAGTGCGAGGAGTCGGAGTTTAGCGTCTGTTCAGCGCGTCACAGTCAAGTCAGTCAACCGTCAATCAAAGGCAAAAGAATGCCCACGAAGGCTTTTGACGTATGTACATGTGTATTTATGGTGACCGCCGTGGGTGCTACTCATCCTTCCCTTAAGTACACGCATACATGTAATTTTGTCTCTCAAATTCGCTCGATATAATCGAAGGGTCGCTCATAAATGTACTTAACCTACATGTAGGCAGACCTCATTCTTTTTCGCCTCTACATACAACATCATCATTGTTTGACCACCCGCCTCTCTAGAGTCCTTACAGCCATCGGGCTCTCACTCCAGGGTTGTTGCCAAAAGTGCATACATACATAGCCGTATACATAAGATGTCAAGGGTCAGCAGCGGTGACCGGGGCTGGGTTGAGGTTCTGGAAATAGACTTTTTTGAGAGAAGTTTATCATATCCCTATCACCCTGATGGTTTTTTTTGGTTTCTAATTATCGTCTTGCATAATAAGTAGGTACATGTAGATGTCTGTATACAGACCAATCGAAGGCAAGTTGACTCTGGCAAGTAATTCATCATAATCTCGTCTCCAAAGTTGAGGTATCTACAGTCTTACTGAGCGTGCTCCAAACTGTTCGCTGTTCAGAATAATAACCTGTGTCCATTTCGATGATTGGCCACGGTTCCTAACAATGAAAATCAAATCCCAGTCCATGCGATGCAGTAGAGTAAAGCACCTACTCTAGAGTAAAGTTACGCGTTTTGCTTGGCTTGAGCTAGCTTAACCAACGGTTCTTCTACCTCCGAGTCCGGCCCTCACCGCAAACCATCTACCGCCACATGAACTAATGCATTCCCACTGCAAATATCCGCATCCGTCCTGTCTGCTGGAGAAGTAAAGGCGTACGAGCCTCTCCCTTCACTCAAGATAATCTTTTCCAGAAGACAGAGTTATGTGAGGTTTCATTCATTTTTGTCATGACTTTACGCCCCGGAAGGAGATATTATTTATCAATTTATGTCGGTCTAGTGCCCGGCAACGGCGCGCGCTGACGGCATGCTCATTCCATCTCACATGACATACCCTCCGCTAGATCGGCTACTCGGGAATTTATTCTCTTTCGTTCTCATCGGCGTCACAATACCGACGATTTCTCAATAATACCAACAACAATATCAATAAAAGAACAAGCACATAACTCTACTACGTGTAGGTATATAGCCACAAGATGTCGATGGTGCCGGTAGTGAGAAGATGATCAAGGGATGAGAAGCTGGGCTCGAAAAAAAGCAACTTGATCAAATTCAAGGATTCAAAACGGAGCGGGATATTTCTTCTTCTGAATCGTTGATTCGAGCATGAAGGTGTGCATTTTTCTTATGTTGTGTCTGTTCCTGTAAAAGAGATATTGCCTCAACAACAGAAAACAACCAACGCACAATTCCAATCAAACACACAGTCACACAAGCACGCACAATTGTGGCTTCCTTGTCGTTCTCAGTTCGTAACGTGTCCTCGGGGCGATGAAGGGAGCGTCTTAAGGAAAACGAGCGGACGGAACCAGGTTTACGGGTAGCCGCCATCACGTAACAAAGAAGGCTGGAGAAAAACAAATAAGGTCGGAGGATTACTAAAACGGGAGCAGACAAAAACGTCCGTAGGTTGCAGGGATCTACTTCCTTGGTAGAGCACTCACTGGCTTGGCGCCAAGATATTGAAGGCTCAAAAGCATACATACATGTACATACATATTTCCAAAATTTGTTCGATAGCTAGCACCGAACGTGTCTTAAGTGACTGGTAAAGGAAAACAACGCCCAAAACGAATAAATTGCAAAAAATATTGTCAAATAGCCCTCTATAGTATCGCTTTAAGTCCCACAGTTCTTTGAATACACATAAATCAACTTATTAAGAGAACTAGCGGGTAGTTTAATTATAGCATGCGCATTGATAGTAGAGTATATATTCTCCAAGATATGGATGGGATCTTGGTCATGCATGGCACCAGTACCCTCACCCAATTAATCTCAAAACTTGCCGTATAGATTTCCGCGTATGAATAGAATTATCTCTTGGGATATACACTTATATTATGGGTTTTGGTGAAGACGTGAAAGTTAGGGAAGTTGCCAAGTTTGGTGTATTTTGGCATAAAGACGGTGATTTCTAATTATTAAGGATGTCTAAGAATTATATATCTACCTATGTATATACAGATCTAGTTACAACTCCATGTAGCTCTCGAGTCTTCTAAATGTGTAGGCACATTATGTCAATTGGAATGAATGTGCTAGAGAGAGCACGCGCACTTTAACCATGAGGTCGGAAAATAATATGATTGTGTATATTTAAGTACTGCTCACAATCTTGAAGGGAAGAGCTTATATAATTATAATTACATGTAAGGTAGGTGCGCATGCGTAGGAGTGCATGAAGGAAATGAAGAATTAGATGTGCAGTTAAGGTATATATGTCTTTGAAAGAAATACCAATGTTGAAATATGGCGACCTACGATTCGAACGGGATCGCCGCGCTAAGTAGATGATTTAAAAACCATCGATCGTAGAGTTCATTAGGTACTTGAATATCACGTGGTATAAGTCTTCTATTGTGTGTCCTGAAGGTGGAAACCAAAGGGCATTGCAAGTGCAAATTTTAAAAAAGGTAGGTGCGTATTATTATGATTTTAACGACTTAAGGTCTCATTGCTTTTATGTTATGTGAATAAAAGACGAGGGGAGAAGTAGGACAACAGGTCTCAAAAACCCTGGAATTAAAAGGATTTCCTTGGCTTTAAATTTGCGAGTTCTTGTAGTGCACATTGGAGCTGAATTTTATCAACTCTAAACGTTAATTTTTTTCTATGGGAATAAAATTCCAAACCCCAACCATACGCCCCCAAGCCGGAAACCCCAAACCCCTATGTATGTACCTCGACGTAATAGCATTACACGGCCTGTAAGAGGTTCTCTTGTCTGAGTCACAACGGCCTCAGCTCCCTAAATCTTATTGGAATCGCTTTGTCTCTTCATACGTTTTCCCCATAGGCAAAATCTCCCCAAATCTGGAGTGTTGTGTATGATCGGTATCTTGGAATCGAGAGGACGTCTTAGTAACAATTAGATCAGTGCCGAGTCTGTATTACCGCACCACTCGAGCCCGAACACCCTCGATAAACACCCTCAGACTTAAATGTGAGCGATTAAGATATACCATTGGTGATCAGCATGATCATTGAGGAAGGGGGTAGCTAAAGAATACTTTAACGCCTTCTACTACATGCAATCTGCTATTTATAGGATATAAAAAAGTTGGGCTTCTCATTAATGGTCCCTATAGCTGTATGGACGGCGGATTTAGTACGAGCGAAAAGCTAGTTCGAGGTCTAATTGGTTGAATGGTTTAGTAAAAGTTCATATTTCCCGAGCGCTAGTACAAGCCAAAAACACCCTCTCCGGTATAAAGGTATCTTAAAAAAAGCATAGCGACAAAGCCAGAGCATACTAACCCGGTTTCAACACAGTTCCCTCACAGTACAAACTAGGCGGCTAATTCTATTCGCCCGAAATCGCACGCTAAATCTTCCGTACACGGCCGTAATCCGCCGTCCGTACAGCTTTGAGGACCGTTATTTTACCTGGAGACGTGGAGTAAAGGAAAAAGAAATAATTGACTAACGCATTTGGTAGTCTTACGTCGGTTAGTATATTTTATATGTAAGTGCGTGTGTACTAATGAAATACCACATGTTCATTGTGCCGGAACTTTACCTATTATAGATTTCAATAATTAGTACATCTTAGATGTGGAGGAAAAATTCAAGGGGTACTCACATGTAAATATACTGTTTATTCGGAGCTAGGTTGGCAAGATCATTGAAAAGTTCATGGCAAAGAACTAATTAGCACTATAGGCCGCAGTATCAGACCGTAGGATTAGGTGATAATGCACGATGGTGATAGTGTATTGATGATATAGCATGATTATATCTGTCGATCTATTTTTTGATCCCAGATTTTCTGGTTGGATCTAGGACTGGGTTGCGATTCTCAAACTCGTCCGGGTTATTTAAGTCAATTCGTTTACCGAAAGAGCCGACAAGTCCAACTGGGGAAGCCAATGTATTAGGTATGACTTTTGTTTGTTTCTGAGAAGACCGCCTCCTAAGATCATCACTCCCGGTGCCAAAGTGAGCTTTAGAAATTATGTTCAAGTCCTTTTGATGCTGAATATCAGGGATGATCCCCTGCAATGCAGGCGTGGTACTTATAGTGCCTTCATGTTTTCGAATTTGGCCGTCCTCCTGCCATTGAGGTATGGCAGGGAACAGCTCATTGGTTTCAGAAGTTTTTATCTTCGTAACTTTTCGTTTCCTTCCAGCCACTGTGTCACTAGCTTCCATCTTAGAGATAGAGTTGTCTAGGGTTCTTTCCTCATCCGTTTTCTTATGAACGACCACAATCTCAGCTGATTTAAAAGCATCTTGATCGCCAACTGAGGCCAAAGGGATCGATGAAATGGGTTCTTTGGGTAGATCCAGGTGTACAGGCCCAGGATCTAATTAAGTGGATGTTAGAAACAAATGGGATGGATAAAGGGGGTTCGAATTGAGACAAACAAATGATAAACCAAAACCTGGCTAAGTGTATTCTTGCAGTAAACTCTGCTTCTCTCATCTGAGGAGTTTTTTGGCTCACTGAAGCTAACCCAATTGGTTTCCATTCCATGATTTCCTTATCAGTGCCACTCAGAATATTATGCCCCCCAATTTCCTCCAATCGCTCCTCACCTCCGATGGTAGCCGGTCTATATGAAGGTCTGACAGGGACTGCAGCGCTGGTACCTTCGTTCCTATTTGATTGTTGGGACTCGAGCTTCCTTTTAGTTCCCTGGATATTGACATTGATGCTGTGCTGGAGCCATTGAGAAGACAGCGAAACAGGAGGGATATAGAATGCTTCTTGGAGCACTGGTGAGAATATCAAATATTTTTCTAGGGTATTGTGTTTTTTCCCAATTGTGATGAGTATCTCTATGTGTGAAGTGTTTAATGGCAAACCTGAAGGTGCAAAGGGGATTAGTGTCGGATCCTCATAATTCCAACCGGTGGCCGTCTCACTCGTGTTGATTGCCTCAATCGAGGATGTTAGAGTGGAGGCAGAGAGGTTATCTTTCGATTTTCCGGAGTTTCGGGGAGGTGAATTAAATATAAAGGCCATTTCCTCTGTTCTTGCTACACGTAAACCAGAGAATTCAATACGGGTACCTTTAGGCCATATTTTGGCCTGTGGTAGAACCCGCCAACCACTTACTACACCATCAACCTTGACCTCAATCCTCACATCACCCTTGGGATGATTCGGGCTATGACGGTCAATATCGGCATCGAATTCAACCACTATGCAGAATGGAAGGGGTGAGCCAGTTGTTGCAGGAGAGATGACATTGGTGCTTAATATTGGATGTGTCATCCCCTGTATTGGGCTCCACGTGATTTTGGAGGTCGATTCAGAAAGTCTGGATAGTTTTGAGATAGGGTCCGAAGATATATCCTGAAGCTCCAGAAATGTATGGACCCCGTAAGAGTGGAAACTAGGCATGATGACCAGAGTTCAACTTTGTAGTCTTGAAACCCAAACGGTTTAATGGTTGGTAAAGAGGCCATGAATGATAATACGCACTCACAAGGTCTGAGCCCTCAACCCTGAGCCCTACCTCCGAACTCTCTGAATAAACGTCATACAGGTTGTAGTACTCTATGAGTCTACCTTCGTACGTCTATACCTACATATGCAATTCAGCCCCATGTATCCATCGCTGCCTTCGCCCGCTCCATCAGATGTTTCAACAACTTCCTATCACTCTCTACCGCATCCCCGCTCGTCGGGCCCGCTGAAGGCCGGGTCTCGTTCCGAGTCAAATCTAATAGCATATCTCGATGTTCAACTTCTTGAAGTTTCGAGGAAATATGCCAAGAAATTCCATGAGGGTGGCTATTTTGATATAAAAACAATCGCTGAAGATCTTGAGAGGTTGGTAGATGTACTTTGGGTTTCCTCTACTCGTCTGTCTCTCGCTTTACTTTCTATTGTGCCCTAGCCACGCTCTCTGAAACACCAGGGAAGATATTCGGTTATGGACACTCCGCTAACTAAGACTTTGGTAAAGCAACTCTTCAAATACATTATATGCTTCAGATGGCGAACTCCTTCAACGATTATCTTGCCTCGTTTCCCCCCGACTTGAAAGTCACGCTCCGTCTATTGGACACATTTGATAGATGTTTCTACACCCTTATAACAGGAACATCTACTGACCTATCCATACCACTCCCACCCGCATTTTCAGTATCTCAAATGAACATGACCGAAAAGGTGCGTCTAAGAAGCATGATCGAGAGGACAAGACTGCATGTGGTGAAGCTATTGGAGAGTGGGAGGGGAGCGCTTGATTCATTAACCGAGAATGCGAGAAATTTTGGCGAAAGAAATGAACAAACAGACATCGATACAGAAAATGAAACAAAAGTTGATGGGCGTGGAAGTTACGCAGACGACGAGGAACTAGAAATCGAGGTATCAAAGGTTTATGAACGATGCATGGTTCAACTTGGGGAAGGTCTGAAGACGATTGGGTAAATTTGAAATCAAAGGAATGTTCATATCGCAAATATCCTATCTATTATCTAGGATATCATTTGAGCTGTAAGCTGGGTCTCTTGAGTGGCCTGGGTTTTATGTGTAGACGGCTTCCCTAGCCACCCGAACACAGAACGTTAAGGGTGTACTGGAATATGTCGGAACAGCCCTTTAATGAAATGATTGTTCTGTTTAATACTCCCGCCGGGAAAGTACTTTCAAAGGCAAAAAGGTTAATTCCAGGCCAGAGTACAGTGGAGTCCCGATAGTAGCAACCTCGATAATAGCATATCCTCGATAGTAGCATATGTTTGGGCAATCCCAAACGAGTCGGTACGGGCAAAGTTGTTCTCGATACAAGCATATCCCCGATAGTGGCACACGAAAATCCGTTCCCGACCATATGCTATTATCGAGACTCCACTGTAGTAGGAAAAAAGAGAAACATAAGGCTTTATTTCATTCCCCAACCTGGTAGCATAAATTAAGATGGGCATTATGAAATGATTCCGGTTGGTAACAGACGGGAAAACCTCTAGTCATAAAGAAATGCTCATATACATATTATGAAAAAATAAAATTGAGGTGCCCAGTACCTCATGTACATCTCTACATGATGTACGGCGTCCCCAACCTTAAAGGCAACACGAGAAAAACGCTAAGTCTCGAATAACTTTTCAAGGTCACAACAGATATTAAAAATCCGTACAATAAAACTCTTCTTCACCACGTTATCCAACTTTTTATTGTACGGATTTTTAATATCTGTTGTGGTTGAAAAGTTATTGGAGACTTGGCGACGTTTTTCTCATGTTACCATAATTAAGACTGGGGCACTATAGCTGATATGATTTCCGGGTGATGTTTCATGATCGTTAGCGCCATCCCAGATTTCCCAATAAAAGTGTCGGCTTAGTGTTGGTTTTTTCTAGCAAATTAAACCGGTACCCCCTGTAACGATTCCCGTTTTCGAATAGACACCAGAATGGAAGCAGCAGACGGATTTAGTGTTGATGAACTCAACTGTGCTGACCCCTCGACCCACTCCTCTATTAAAAAAGATGGATATGTGAATAAATCCATCGCCTCCCTTAAGCCATGCAGGTCACTCCAATGTATCTATCAGTGGAAGGATTGTAAATCTTTACCACCGAGAGACTGATCCCAAAGCGGATGAGGAGGTCAAAAAAACATTAAGCATCATCGTCAAAGACAGAGACGGTGTGATTGAGGTAGCTTACATAATTATCTCCACTCATTTTGTAATTGAATTTAGTTAACTTGAGATACAGGTAAAATACGAGATACCGTTAAGCCTGGATGCCAACAGGAATGAAGCTGGCTTTTATCTCGGACGTTTGTGTAGGGTATACACTACCGAAATCTTTGCTCTAGATCCTCAGTCCCTTCGGAGCTCACCAGCAGGAATGTCTTACTATATCAAAGTTTTAAAGGCAGATCACTTGGATTCCTTGAAGATGATAACACGCTTTTTAGGACACCAATCAGCTGTACACTGGGAAACAAAGGGGGGGAATTCATGCCGCTGAGAACCTTTTTAAAGATTGGGCCCACAATCCAAGGAGTTATGGTGCTGGTTTGCATTAAGGCAGTAAGTCAAAATTGGTTATAGGTGACAGGACAGCAGCTAATTTGTACCATTAAAGATTTATTACCGAAGAATACGTATGTAGTCGTGATACACGAATGCCCCTCCGCCCCCAACCGGTCTTGGAAACGTTCCTAACGTTTCTCAGTTTCAACGATTGATGGAAGATCACTTAACAAAGTTGAAGTCGTTGTCTTTGACGACACTTCCGACAGCAGATTGACCATGTGCGGAGCAATTTCATGTTCAGCAAGGACCTGGAGTACGCACGAAACGGGTTTGTTCGCAACTATTTCCACATCAACGACCTAATATTGGATAGTTCTCCTTATAACCTCTGCCCATATTGAAGGATGGGAAGATAAATACCATCTCATAGTGAATCAAGCCACAACGATTGATGTTAACCCAGCCGCCGAAGCTACAGCACGGCTACGAGCTTACGCTCAGCTCCTCAAGCCACCTACATTCATCTCACCTCAGTTTCCCGTAAATCAGGTTTTTGACTGGGAGAGAGAGTTAAATAGTACCAACAATGTTAGGTTACTTTATCGTTTTAGAGAAATCAATAATTTCGCAAAATCACGCCCCCAGGACCAATGTATCGGCTATATAAGTGTCATCATTGGTGAAATTAACCTAGTTTCTATGTAAGTTACATATAACTATCCTCAAAAGTTTAACCTGACTAATAAACAAGCACTATTAACTATAGATATAAGAAAAATATGTTATTTTATGGAGACTGGTGAAGAAAACAATGTCTCCCAATCTCTGATGCAAGACATGCTGATCTTTTATACATCTGCGAAACCCCCGTCTTTACAAATGAACTCCAAGTCGAATGTATAAGATGCAATGGGGGAGTCCGAAATCTACTCCCTAATCGTGATATTGTCAGAAGTCCTCTGTAATATAACTCATTATTAAGGTTCCTGTAGAACTTACTCAGTATGCGAGAAAATCTAGATCGGACTTATCACTGATGAAACTGGATGCCTGTCTGGAAACAAGGCAATATTTTCTCATCGTTCTTGGGGTAGTTTCTTTGGCTGCTCAGTTGAAGCGCTGGCTAGGGGAGCGAGCATCGATAACTTTCGACACTTTGAACAGAGAAATCTCTTCACCAGACTTACCATGGTCTTTGGCCTAGATCGCAAAATTGAGGTGATTTCAATTTGGGATATCCAGAGATAGCTGCCATGATGACCCGCTATAATTATAAGAGGCTAAAAGCTTTAAAGAGAGGCTGTAACATACAAGCTTTTACTTTGCGGGCCGTTGGTTAAGGGGGAAGAGTAAACCGCTATCAATGAGGGACCTAATACTGTTATCCGAGGTACATATGCCAATTAGCTAGTTTATAATGGGGTATGACTTCAAGAATCAATAGTCAAAATCTGGTGAGCTTCTAAAAATCCTTAGTATTATTTTAGGAAACTAGATTCGATCATGTTAAGTTACAGACTTTCTAGTTTTAGTTTAATAAGCGCGGTTGTAATCGAGTGATATTTAATGATCACCAGTTATTCCTATTTGATCCACTATAACAAATATCGGTTTTATTATGATTTAGGGAAATTTGGAGCTTATCAGTTGTGTGATTCTTCGGAATAAGGATTTGGCATGCGCGGACGGTTTTCCTAGAACACACCCATTATGTATATCGATTCAGGAATATTGAAGTTGAAAGGTTGAGAGATGAGGTGTTTCGGAATATATTTATCCTCTTTTAATTCTCGTCGTTTCTTTTGTGTTTTCTAAATACGATGAATCTAGCTTAGGCCTAAACTTCAATTGAGACCAGAGGGGAAAACCGCGAACTAGCGCTAGCGCTGCTCAGCTCATGGAATGTATCGCCTTCACCGGCGCGGCCGTTTTCCCGGGTTCAGTCAGGAGATTATGTGGTATCATGCATGTAATTATCATAATACCGTGTTAATTGATCTTAAGATCTTGTATATAAGATGGAGGACGGCCAATAATATGGCGTACCAATATTTTACCGCCTGAGTGAGGGGGGCCGGCCATTTCATATATAAACCCTACATAGATCACCTCATCAAACGCTTAGACAAACCACGGGTTTATAAAGACTTCTTTGGTATATATACTTACCCATTAGTTCTAGTTAAGTCCTGAGAATTCTTGGTAGCAACGACCTTACAAAATTTCTCAGGACTTAATTACCGCGCGAGTACGTAATTAAGCTCTTTTTAAAAGTCTTGTCTCATCGACATTAAACCTGATTTTACTAGTGAAAATGTACATTAAAGATCATTCGAAGTTGTCTACCTGCTAATATGCATACTGTATATATACTTTCTCCCAAATAAGGACAAGAATTTCGTCTTTATTTTAAGTTACGTATAATATATATACGAAACACATAGTACTAATATAGTGCTGGCCCGCAGCCCCTATATATATATATATATTCAACGTCGCCATAAGACACAAATATATAAGTATATAAAGAACACAACGCGTTAACGAGTGCATAGAAAGTGCATACAGAATGAGACTGGTAGGCCGCCGAGACTACTCGAGTATAGTTTCTCTTGTCGTCAATTCATCTGAGAAGGCTATTCTGGGGGTTTTAAATTTGTTCCTGATAATAGTAACCACAAACCAGTACATACATTGTTGTACATATGCATGTATGGCCGCGCCAGGCATTAAAAAATTGCCATATTTTCACAGTAGGGACAGTCCCCCCAAAACGAAGATACAGCAAAACCTATCATAATTCTACCCTCTCGAAGTCCCACCCCCACCAAACTTCCAGCGGTTGGAGGGAACAATACCTGTAGATTGCTAACAATTAATACCTCTCTCTAAATTCTATCCCTACGATAATTCTAGCAAAACTCGGCCACCACGGGGTGGAATTATGGTAGGTTTTTCTGCAGAAGAATATTTAACAATGTCATTTCGGCGTGTAGAGCGTCTCTCTTTTTCTATCCCTTCGTCTGTCGACAAAATGATTTATATGCTGCCCACCGAGAAAAGGCTAATCTAGTAATTACAGATAATGCCGTTATCGATATATCTCTCTTATCAAATAACAGATCTTCCATACAGATTTAACTTCGCTATTATGGGTTAAGCTGACTACAGCTGTGAGAGAATTAAATATTTTTTCTGTCATGCTGTGGTGTATGGCGCATGGGGGCTACAAAAGTTGGGGTCGTATGTACTTATTCTCAAATGGTAAAAGTCAGGATTAGGTGTGGCAAAACCAGTGTTAAGTCGAATAATTGGTTTTTGCCCTGCTCGATCTAGATCTAGATCTTTCTAGAGATAATTTTTTTATTGTTTGACTTTCTATTTTCTTCCTGGCGCCATAGCCATTAAGTACATGTATGTACATGTAGGTACATACAGCTGATGTAACTCTTGGGCATTGGCATCTACTAACCCCTTCGGGAGTAATGATGCCCCTGGACCGCTGCTTGATGAATGAATGTGGACGTTTCTGCACCAGCCACACTTTTGCGTCAGATCCAACGGCTTTTTCTGCTAGTCCTAACGGAGCTAAACAAAGCTGTCTGCTGTCGTTCTCCAACCTCTTCTTCTTCGTGTCTCAACCATCAACCTCGCGATTTTTGGTATCCACCTATCTGCCCCCCCACTCATTATACCCAAACAGCTGTTTATGCTACTACATGTACTCACGTACATATATCTAGCCTGTAGCTTCCTACGTTTTACCCCGACTATCAGTTCGCAACACACACGTGATTTCTCTGCTACTCAACTGCTGTTGCTATTCAGACGAAATACAAAAGTCGATATACAAATAAATATTCTAAAGTTCTCTTTCACATTTACCTGAACGATGCCACCACCACCGCCCCCTAAACGCAGACCTACTGTTCTGGTACTATCGCATATCCCTATACATTATTGTCATGCTATTCTAGCTTGAGTCTGAATGTACCATCATCTAATCATGCAATGTTTAATGTAGGTGACGGATTCTAGAGACCCAGGCGCCCGTGGCCCGCAACGTAGATCATCAGCAGCTACCTCAATCCCATCAATGGCTCGTTTTATTAGTGTTGATTCTGTTCTTCAGAATTCTTCTGAAATCCCATCAGGCCAGAGTCGAAACCCGCTTGCAAATCTCCAACGTTCCCGTGGACCAATATCTCCTTCTACCCCAAGACCCACAGATCCTCGGCGTTTCCTGGGTCAAAACCTTCCAATTCGTTCCTCTAAGCTATCGGAAAAACTTGTGCTATTACCGGAAACAGAGGAAGAAGGAGATCGCTGGGATTACGCTGAGGATGATAATGATGATACACCTATTAAAGATGACGAGGAAGAATGGCGGAATAGACTTGCAGAAGACGAATCTTCCGAGCAGCGTCCGAGAAAGAGTTATGCCGAGCGGCTACCAAAGTCCCGGAGGGCAGAAAAGTTGAGTCGTGTGACCGCTTATTGCACAGCAGATTCAAATAGACTTAAGGCAACTTCGAACTTCTTAAGAGAGAAACATTCCGCAAGGACAAAGCTTTATGATGAGTGCTTATATTGCGCATATCATTTACCGTTGATGCCTGGCAGTGATGGATACAGGGTTCGTTCATCACCAGTGCTCAAAAGCCCAGGGGGAAAAGCAGTGTTAGATGTACAAATTGAGAGGTCGGAGCAGAGGGATTATCGCGAAGGGTATTTTGAAAATGCCTATTCAAGAACTAGGCGACCGAGTGGTGATGGGATGGATGGGGAAGAGGAGGGGGAACATGGGCAATCAAAATCGCCCGAAAACACACACAACTTCCTCGATCATAGAGACTCTAGGGATGAGGAGACATACAGACCAGAGAGCCCACGAGAATCACAGATGGAAATGAAGTCTTTTGCAGAAATGTTCGTGTTTAGTTATGGAGTTGTGGTATTTTGGAATTTGACAGAGAGGCAGGAGAAGGTAAGCTGGTGTTGCTTTGGGGGTATAGTTGTAGTTGACTGATATTGTTGATAGGATATTTTAGCCGACCTTACTTTCGCGGGAAATGATCTCGGCACACCTTTAATAATGGGTCCAATGAAAGAAGAAGATTTTGAAACAGAAGAGTTTCATTTTCAGTATTCGTCTCGCACTAGATCTCCACGCGTATTTAATCCCCTCCTTGATCTATTTCCATTTATTACCTTAAGACAACCAGAGTCTGAGAAGTTTTTCGTTTTCTCTCACTACAGATATACAATGACATGATCACCCTGAGATCAGGGGACATAATGATCAAGCTTGCTATCTCACATGCGATAGCACAATCTACGAAACTTTGTCGATTCGAGGAGAGAATGAACTCAACCATGCTTGGAGTTCAGCATATACCAAAGAAACTTGCACTTACAGGCAATCTTGGCATGAAGAGGGAAGAAGTCGTTAAGATGAGTGGACGACTTTTTAAGCTAAGAGTAGATGTCAATTTATGCATGTATCCCAACTCAAGATTTACAGTTAACCTTTTCGTACTGACATCAGTCACAATTCGATAGCTAGCAATGTTCTTGACGTGCCCGAATTTTTCTGGGACTCGGAGCCAACACTTCATCCATTGTACGCAGCTGTTCGCGAGTACCTTGAGATAAAACAGCGTATTTTGGTCTTGAACGAAAGATGCAGGGTTTTCCTGGACCTCGCAGATATCCTTTCAGACTCAATTGCGGACAGCAATATGTCACGGATCACCTGGATAATTATCATCCTGATTGTGCTGTCAATATTTGTGACCGTAGCAGAGGTAGCGATTAGATTCGGAATTTTGAAAAAAAAAGGCACAACGGGTGCCGGGACAGCTGAGCTATAAGCGTAAATCGAATGCTGCATTGTGAGGCTGTCGATAGAATAGGGGGGTGTATTCTTAGCGAGATATTGGAGTAATCCTTCATTATTTATCAAATCATCTCTTATCAAGTGAGTTCTATAGAAAAGACCTTTCTGATTCTACTAAGGCCCTCGGGTTTTGCTGTACAGGAGACTCATTAGTTGCTAAGGTCAGTACATGTAGTCACCCTGCATCTTTTCTTACTGTATCGTAATCTTATAAACATGTATGTATTGTGTAATTTGGGAACTGTGATTGGCAATATGAAATCACAATGGAATCAAGGATATAATGCATGAATTATAAATATAATAATAATCTTTGGAGGAAATCTTTTCTTCTCGTGAGCAGAACGTGAACGGATTACCCGGCTAGGCGTCTTACTTACCAACGGTTCCGCCGGGAATGTCAAGTACGTATCATACACGTAGTACCAAAGAAAGCACGTGGATTTAGCATCCTATCTAGTAGAATACCGCGGTGTTGCCACGAGTTTCAAACAATTCCGTATTTCTATAGAATCTATCACATCCTCTTTTTCGGTACTGCATAGGTATGGGATTATCTCCACACTAAATCAATGTACTTAACAATGTGGTGAGAATTGGCCTCCCTAGAGTACACGCCATGCAGAGTTTTGTCCGTGAATAATGCTCTGTGAGAATGAATTTCTGTGGCCTGTTTGGTCCCTTCGTGCGTCTTCAGGACTGGGAATTTTACTTACTACATGTATATAAGGTGTAATTCTCACGTCGTGAACCTTGTTTGGCTGCGAAGTCACTGATTACGACCTCTCGTATACATGTACCTACATGTATTCAGACGACTCCACAGTTTGGGAACAGCTAGATTTATTGAATACCACCGCTCCGTTGTTTTCTTAGTATGTCGGAGCGCACGAATTAATAGCAATGGAGTAAAAGGACGCCAGAAACAATTGTTACGAACTCTCCCCGAGTATTAGTACTGTGACTAATTTATGTTTCAATTAGCCAATACCTTGTGAAATGACTTTTGGCAAGGAGTTAGTTCATTTGGTCTTGGGGGTACTGGTAGCACATGTATGTAGCGGGTCTGGAGTTGACGAAAAATCTTAAACATTCAGTTACATGTACCTACATACATGTACAATTTGCTTTATGTAGGTCGTCCATAGTACATGTGCCTCTAAGACCTGGGTATTGGATACATGGATGCGCATTTGTTAGTATGTTATATGCAAGTTCGGTGTGTCGTTAAATCCAAGGAAATCACTGGGGGTAGTGGTGGTCCCTGCATGATGCAAGGGCCGGAACGATCGCCGCAGTACTTAGATTCTGCATGAGATTTAGTACGGATGCTTTAAGCTTTTTCCCTACTCTATAGTATACAGAGTTATTTTTGGAGCAGAGTAGAAGTGACAAGTTAACTGCCAGTCCGTGTATGTAGTTGTATTTACATTTTTATATGTACATGTTTCTAGTGTTTCGAATAGTGTTCCAGGCGGTACATGTAGTTACCCTTGTTCTTAAGCAAGGGAATTCTTGATGATTTATTAATATAACCCAGGATCCTGAGAGATTACAAATACAATACCCAGCCAAATGTCCCTACAAGTACATGTACACACGCGTTTATTTGGCCGTACCACATGCACATAAAAATCTCTGATCTTGGTATTTACATACCATCCTTTTGTGGGTTAATTTGGCTCCTTGGCGCTGTTGAATCTCTTGTTTGGGTACATGTAAAGAAAGTGATACCCACCAATCTCTCTTAGCTCTCTGCTCTGCTGCAGTGATACATTACCTCACCCTCGCCCCCCTCCGTTTGCTGTTTCTGCTCTCTACCTCGACTTATCACTCATTTTTGGGCTTGTCTTCAATTTAGTAAAGCCTGCTTTCGTAACTCGGCTTTCCAAGGGACCCATCCCAATCCACTTGTCCTAACTATCTACGCAAACAAATTCACACAACTATCACAATCATGGCCACCGTCCGCAATCGGCTCCCAACACTATTTGAGGTCCTGAGCCGAAGGACCTTACCGCCAGTTGATTTATTCTCCTTCTATATATATATGCGAGACCAACAGAGATCCGTTGATTACCTTGACTTTTGGTACATCCCCACGCGTTTGACTTGCCATATCGCTTAATTATCGTTTCGAGAGGAGGAGAGGAAAACAGCGCCTTGTATGGGAATCTTATATACCAAAACCCGACCCCTAACCATGCTATTTTGTTACAGGCTTGATGTTGCCCAACATATATCGCTTTGCCGTCACTATGTGCGCGAGTTGCGCCGTAGTGTCCTCGTCTCTACCCCCGACCTTGACAAGAATGGTAGTCACCGGTCTTCGCAGATGCTCGATGTCCCCGATGACCATGAGTATGAGCTCAAGAATGATGATCAGCGCCTCTCAGCCTTTCTTCGCTCCGAAAACACATCTACCGGGGATCCTACACCACGTCGCTCGATGGGAGATACCTTAGAGACAAGAGAGGCATCTGGTCGCCCTTCTTTTATGTCTTCCTCAGCTCTTGATCCAAATGGGACGGACTCAGACTCCCCTAGGATAGGCGTCTCACGCTCGGATATACGTGCATCTGCCGAAAAGATTCTATACACCTATCTTCTTGAAGGCTCCGAAAGGGAAATTGTGTTACCCGAGGTGATCACCCGAAGCATTGCCAACGCTATAGAAGTTGACGGCCGAGACGATCCTGAGGTTTTCGACGAGGCAAAGGATTACGTGTTCCAAGCAATGGAGAGAGATGCGTTTCCTCGCTTCCTTGCAGCAAAGGCTCTTGGCAACTTGGTTCCTGGTAGTGGCATTCTGAGATTGATTGTTGGGCTGTTGGCGATGTTTGGTGGTTTTTGGGCGGGGTTTGCTCTAATATTTTTAGACATTCAGCCAAGAGAGACACGACTATGGGTCAGCCACCATTGTCTTAGTTCGATATCCCCTAATTGTTGCTGTGCTGACATTGTATAAATCATGTAGCTTATTCTGCCGTTTGCCGTGGGGGTATATTGTCTTATGGCACAGCAGTACTCGCTAGACCCGATAATGGGGTTAATGGGTATTAGCGAATATACTTTCATGTCTTTCATGAAAGTACGAGAGCCATATGTGAGAAAGTTGTTAAGCAAAAGATCAGTTGGTATCTTACTAATGACTTTCGTGATCGTTACTGCTTTAACGTGTCTTTATGTCTTCGTGCCTGGGCACCGATTATGAAGGCATATGTGATATTTTAGTACTTGCTCCATTGAGATTGTAGGGCCTATCAAGCTCTTCCAACGATGAGGTAGAGGGGCAATAATTTACTGGTTCATTCGAAGATCTTGTTTATACCTTGTCAATGTTTCCGAACTTTCTTTCATAGCACTCTCTCTTGTATTTGATGTTAGATAATGTGTCTCCTAAGCCAAGGGGAATGATAGTCGTCATCGCTCAAATCTCAAAATTGGCACCACAAAGGGCCTTAACATCGCTATATCATGTTTACAAAGAGATGAACAGGAAATTAAAGATTTAGTGCCCGTTTTGGAATACAGTCATTGACATAGGCCCGTTCGGCTGATTTTGGAGTTGACGGTTTTTCGCGATTTCCAGACCCGGTGTCAATTTTCACGAGGCTGACTAGGAAATTCTCAATCTGTGAGTTGGCTGTTTGTAATGAAAACACGGAGAAAAGGCTGGGACATGGTGGGGACTATTCCGAGCTACAATAGAGGAAATGCGTTCCGTACGCATACCCCAGTTTTCAGAATAAATCAGTCTCAAAAAATGCAGTTACTTTATAAGTTACTTTACCGCCCGAACGGGTATTTTTATAAGACGTTGTTGGCCGGCTGTTGTGTTCACTCTCTGTTTCTTTTCTTCTCAACGACGATTCGAGACGAAAATACGTAGAATGAATAAAACTTCGATTAAGACTAAACGAGAGCAACAAAATGTATATGATGATAATGATGATAGACAGGGAGATAGCGAGCTAGTTATTAGGTCGTGCGCTGCGGACACCTTTACAAAGGGATTGTCCATATTTTCACATACTGTACTGACTAATGCGTGACAAATCGTTTTACGGCAAATGTGCCCAACAACGTGGTTTTAAAATTAAGCCTCATGTCACAAATAAGCTCAACTTTGCCCTGTTTTGGATATAATGGTGACATTTTGACAGCATTATCACAAATCGGACTAAATGAAGGCGTTTCTTGCCGATTAGATTACCGAATATGTAAGAATTTCGAAATCGTGTAACGGGGGCAACCTATCTATGTATCGCTAGAATCCAATAGAATAGATGCGGCCGTGCAAGATAGAAATCAGGTGCAGATTTATTCAAAGATACTATCGCTAGAACTCAATAATCTTTAAGGGCTCTGCTACCGATAATTCTTGGTGAAGATGAGGATCCGGACAGTTGGGCGGGAATGTAACAGAGCCACAGTAGGGCTGTTACAAAAGTACCTGTTCTACCAGTCAAGCCATACGACCCTAGGGTAATCACCGCTTGTTCTTCATCGATGGGTGAAGATAAGGGCAGATGACCCCTACCTCTATTGGTATGAAGGGTAGGGATCCTGGCGAGCAAGAAGTCTTATAAGTCAAGCTAGGCGACTGGACCAAAACTAGAGCAGAAGGACGAGCATGCCAAATACGGAAGGGTAACCCCAAACATAAGTTACCCTACCTTGGAAGTCAATCTTTGAGGTGCAATAACTTAGCAACCGATGCTCGGAAAATATGCTTTACCACGTCAGAAAGGATCCTGACGATGCTCCGGTCCATTTGGGGTGGTTGAATGAACGGATTGCGGAGTTGAGGAAACACTGCAAAATAAACACGTTTTAGACCCCAAAAATAACCCCCGGAGCGTCGAACCGCCGGAACCCTCCTGTTTCAGCCCGGAGCACCTTTGAGGGGGAGTAGGAGTACGACCCAAGCTACTAAAAGCAAACCTCGCTTTACAAAACACCAAATCTGTTCTAAAACAAATTGAATAAGCAATTGCTATCTGGTCGGTTGTTTCCGCTAGTTCTTAGGATCCCGACCAGCTCTTGGCAGAGATTGCGTGATTTGACTCGGGCGGAAGTTCGTCCGAGGTGTGGCAGCAACTCCTCTCGCCCCTCATAGAAAAAGTCGCGGTGTCCCCAGACTAGGGGGGAAAACGAACGGTCTAGGGAGAAAAAAGCGGGAAAAAAGGGGCGGAACTTCGATAAAAGTACTCGGTTGCCCCCAGTTTGAACTCGGGGAGTCATGGAATCTCTACTAGCGAGGAGATCCCTTAAAGTTATTAAGTTTTTGACTACAAAATACGATCAAACAAAAAAACTCCATCTTTCGATCGAACGAGCCCAATGAATCCATCGTTGCCTGTTTACCCTTTCGATTTTGATCGAAGTCACGGTCGTGCATCATCCTAGCACCCCCGTTACAGTATAACTTTAAGCTTCTCGCTTAAAGAACCCCACGAAAGGAAAAATTTTACCAGAACATCTGGGACCACTCTCAACGCTGAAATAACCAAGCAGTTAGCTTTCTTGTATTCAGCTCAGGCTGGCATGGGAGAGGCGAACACGTTACTATGGTCTCCACTGTATCCGTTAAAGGGTTATAGCGCCCACATTCGCTCAAAGCGATATAGCGCCCAGCTTCGCTCGAAAGGAGACCACATCTAGGATCGCTCCTAGAAAATCCTGATAGCCCCATTGGTCAGAGGACCCCATTTCCCATCTGGGCCCCAGTCCCAACCAAAGTCAATGTCCCTCCGCCCACGATGACGACAGGCAGGGTCCGGAAGAGGAGGATAACTGGCTTTCTTCTGGCGCCACCATGCCTCGTAATGCGCTTCGAGTGCCAGTTTCTGTCTCTCATTCCGCTCTTCTTGTGCCACTCTCTGCCGCATCCACTCCGCTCCCCTCCCATCTCGCTCAATCTCCTCCCGCATCCACCGCACCTGTTCCCGTTTCTCCCTTGCTGCTGCACGGACCCGAGCCTGACCAACACTCCTGTCTCCTTGTTGGAAGAAGGGATAAGGACGATGGAAATCCTCCCGAGTCAGAAACGGAACCTGGTTGAAATGGCCGTCGAAGGTCGAGGTCTTCAAACCTCGAGGAACAGCTTGTCTGTGGAAACATTAGCGGGAGTAAGAGGAGGTTACAAGCCCCACTAAACCATGCCTACCTCACAGCACTCCGTGAACGGACAGGTTTCCGAGCAACTCTCCGAGCATATACAGAGTTACCACCATCCAACTCTAGGAGATCGGTAATAACCGGACATGTTGAGGATCTAAGCCTCGTCTCCCGGCGAGATCGACTAGCGTTAGATAAAAGCGCTTGTACGATAGACGAATTGACCGCGATGAACAAAGAGAGGAATAGAATAAAGAAAAGCATTGTTGCTGAGAAGAGGTGAAAAATTTGGTGTTGTGTGTGGAAAAAATCGAATTTTTGTGGAATGGATAGAGGGAATGGATTCTTACCCTCCTAAGTTCGATGGGTACCCCGCTTTTATAAGCGAACTCCTATCCAAGTTCCGAGGATCAACGTGGTTACCCGTAGCAGGAGTTCAGTCCGGCTCTAACCGAACCCGACATTAACCGTCGGAAGAGACAAGGACACCGAGTTTACCTGGTTTGAGGAAGGCGTGCGTGCGTTCGAAGTCCTGAAAGAGGCGTTCCAATCCGCCTCCGTATTAGCCCTCTTTGATGCTTAGCTAGCCACCATGGTTGAGACCGATGCCTCCAACCTCGCCAAATCTAGCATACGGTCCCAATTCCACTGAGATGACAATAAGTGCCATCCAGGAGTCCTTTACTCCAAAAAGGGAATTCGCGAGCCGAACGGAATTATGAAGTTCACGACAAGGAGTTAGGTGCCATTGTGTCATGCTTCAACGAGCGAAGTCACCCAGGAGGAACATCCAGCTGGAGGGAAACCTCGGAAAAAAAAAAAAAAAAAAAAAAAAAAAAAAAAAAAAAAAAAAAAAACCAGAACCCAGAACCAGCGGGTAATAGTGGAGGAGATGGAATAGTCCCCCCGGTTGGTGGCGCTTTCCAACCCAGGAGAGAGAGAACTCAGATAGTTCAGATTCGGAGCATGAGGATGGAGAAAGGTGAGGATGGCGGAGATATCTCAGGAAGACGCTGGAGAAGCAGCAGAGAGAGAGAGCTCTGGGCTCCATAGCCCAGTTCATGAGACCTCCGGCCCCCCCTCACACCCCTCCACTGCCTCCAGTGGCCGAGAACCAAAAACACCCCCCTCCGGCCAAGTTCAATGGCAAAGCAAATAATGTGCGGACCTTCATCGGGCAATGTGAGAATGTCTTCTCCATTGAAAGCCAGTCCTTTACCTCCGAAGAAGTTAGGATCCGATATCTTCTGCCAACCAGATAGCTGGGATGTCTGTGGTGTGAGATGAGAGATGGAAGCGCTGGGATTTCTTTGTGGATGCTCTCAGAGAAGCCTTTGGCGAAGTCATCTCTAGGGATGATGCGGTAGCCTAATGGAATAACCTCACCCACGCAGCCAAGGGGGGAACAGACTCCTTCCCGAATAGCATTATTCAGCTGATGTGGAAGACTGGCTATGAGGGTCAGTTAGTGAATGATAAGATCCTCAGTTCCCTCCTTCCGGACCTAGACATCTTGTCGCGGCGTTGGGACCACGCCCTCAAAGAGGGGGGTAAGGCTCATCAAGACCCTGAAATTCGCTTGTTTAAGCCAGGACAACTTATAATGGGTTCTGTCCAATACCCGATCGTTATGATCAACTCAGCATGGACAAGAGCAGCCCAAGTCTGCAAAACTCACACCGGTGCTCCCGGATGAAATCTAGGCTCGGGCAGCTTTAGATCCAGGGTACCTTTCCTTGAGAAAAGCCATTGAGAACACCTCTGGGAATCTGGTAAACCGAGACCTCACTTTAAAGGATGGAGACGTCTTCTATAAGGAAAAGTGGTACATTCCAAACTATCGAGAACTGGAGCTCACGATCCTGAGCGCCCTACATGATTCGAAGACTGCTGGTCACTTTGGACAATTCAAAACGGCAGAACGCCTTCAGGCACTCTCCTTTGGCTAAAGATGGACAACAATGTGGAAGAATACGTTCGGAGTTGCGATATCTGTCAACGTGTTAAGGCCTCAACACACAAGAAGTATGGGACGTTGCAATCTTTAGAGGTCCCCTCTATGCCTTGGAGCTCCATTTCAATGGACTTTATCGCGAGCCTGACTGAATCTGAGGGCTATACCCATATCTGGGTTATCGTTGACCGTTTTCACCAAAATGTCCCAATTCATTCCGCTCGAGACCAAAGCAACCATTCAACAGCTTGCTCAAACCTTCCTATGGGAGATATGCCGACTGCATGAATTTCCTGAGGAAATTATCTCCGATCGGGACTCTAGATTTGGAAGAGATCGTCCTCAAACTGATGGACAAACTGAGAGAGTCAACCAAATGCTAGAACAATATCTCAGAAACTATTGCTTCTATCAGCAGGACGATGGGGCAAGAATACTCCCACTTGCGAGTAAGCCTACAACACGGCCACCCAAGAGTCAACCAAAGTATCGCCGTTCTACGCGAACTATGGGTTTCAACCAGATTCCACTTGGCCCTCACCTAAACGGAAACTACAAAACTTCGACGCGCCCAGCGCGGCGCAAGCACAGCGGAAGAAATGGTATGATCAGAAACATATGAGTGCTCCAGAACTGAAGGTCAGGGACGAGGTGATGATGGACCGACACAACATCTTAACCAAGCGATCATCAAATTAACTAGATTACTAAAATCGGGTCCCTTTGAGGTTGTCAGGAAACTTGGTGTCACGTCCTACAGGCTGAATCTACCCTCTCAGTGGAACATTCATGATGTCTTCCATATATCTCTGCTGGAACCGTATTGGGAGTCAAAGGACCCTCAACGAGCTATAGCGATTCCACCTCCGGATGAGGTTCAAGGCTGATCGTGGGGGAGAAGTTCGTGCAATATCGGATTACCTGGGAGAGCTATCGCTTAGAAGACTTCCGGGAACCGTACAAAATGTTGCAAGGAACGGCAGACGAGACACTCCGAGAGTTCCATCCGAAGTATCCCGGAAAATCACGGGACTCATGGGTGAAACTTTAGAAATCCTCAAAATACGGCGTTTTTTCCCATCGGTCTGACAGTGTTCGGATGCCGTTGTTTCCCTGGGAAGCAATACAGGAAAGTGAAGGAAACCGATGCACCGGAGTGTTCTGGGACAAGCGTGGAGAAAACGGGTCTCCCTTTGTTGGGATACACGTTTTTCACTTGAGGTTTTCCTTTGTTAAAAGAAATGGATGTGGAAAATAGAGTGTAACGGAGCCATTTCAACTGTCTGGTGTATGAGTACACACAGGGCCCGGTTACATGCTGAGAGTTATTGATAGAAGCCAGTTGCACAGTGACATACAAGTACCGGCAGTGTGGTTAGCTACCAGCTGTCAGAGTAACTACATTCTGAGCGCTAGGAAGAGGATCTATTCATGGTGTAACAGGGCCACAGTAGGGCTGTTACAAAAATACCTGTTCTACCAGTCAAGCCATACGGCCCTAGGTTAACCGCAGCTGGTTCTTCATCGATGGGTGAAGAGAAGGGCAGATGAGCCCCTACCTCTATTGGTATAGAGGGTAGAGATCCTGGCGAGCAAGAAGTCTTACAAGTCAAGCTAGACGACTGGACCAAAACTAGAGCAGCAGGACGAGCAGACCAAATAAGGAAGGGTAACCCCAAACATAAGTTACCCTACCTTGGCATTCAACCTTTGAGGCGCAATAACTTTGCAGCCGATGCCCGGAAAATATGCTTTACCACGTCAGAAAGGATCCTGGCGATGCTCCGGTCCATTTGGGGTGGTTGAATGAACGCATTGCGGAGTTGAGGAAACACTGCAAAATAAACACGTTTTAGACCCCCAAAAATAACCCCCGGAGCGTCGAACCGCCGGAACCCTCCTGTTTCAGCCCGGTGCATCTTTGGGGGGAGTAAGAGTGCGACCCAAACTACCAAAGCAAACCTTTGCTTTAAAAACACCCAAATCTATTCTAAATACTCTGAATAAGCAATTGCTGTCTGGTCGGCTGTTTCCTCTAGTTCCTAGGATCCCGACCCTTTCTTGGCAAGGATTGCGAGATTTGACTCGGACGAAAATTCGTCCGCGGTGTGGTAGCAACTCTTCTCCTCCCCCCTGATAGAAAATAGGTGGTGCCCCCAGATTATTTGAAAGGCGGACGGCCAGTGAAAAAAGGAAAGAGGTAATGAAGGAAGGGGCGCCGAACTTCCATAAAGGAACTCGATTGCCCCAGCTTGGTTTCGGGGGGATCAGCGAGTCTTTACCAGTGAGGAGCCCCCTTAAAGTTATTAAGTTTCTAGACTACAAATAACGATCAAACAAATGAAACTCTATCTTTCCATCGAACGAGCCGAAAGGATAGCTTGTCGAATTCCTTTCTGCCTATCTACCTGATCGAAGTCACGGTCGCGCCCTTTCAAGGCACCCCCGTTACAGTATAACTTTAAGCTCCTCGCTTAAAGAACCCCACGAGAAAGAAAAAAAACCTACCTGAACACCTAGGACCACTTTCAAGGCTGAAATAACCGAGCAGTTAGCTTTTTTTTTCAGCTCAGGCTGGCATGGGAGAGGCTAACACTTTACTATGGTCTCCACTGTATCCGTCAGAGGGTTATAGCGCCCACATTCGCTCAAAGGGTTATAGCGCCCACATTCGCTCAAAGGGTTATAGCGCCCAGCTTCGCTCGGAAAGGAGACCACATTCAGGATCGCTCCTAGAAAATCCTGATAGTCCCATTGACCAACGGCCCCCATTCCCCATCTGGGCCCCAGTCCCAACCAAAGTCAACGTTACTTCGTCCACGATGACGGCAGGAAGACTCCGGAAGAGGGGGATAACTGGCTTTCTTCTGGCGCCACCCATGCCTCGTAATATGCTTGGAGAGCCAGTCTTTGTCTCTCCCTTGCCTCTTCTTGGACCACTCGCTGCCGCATCCCACTCAGCTCCCCTTCCATCTCGCGCAATCTCATCCCGCATCCACCGCACCTGTTCCCGTTTCTCCATCAGTGCCGCACGGACACGAGCCTGACCAACACTTCTGTCCCCTGGTTGGGAGAAGGGATAAGGACGACGGTAATCCTCCCGAGTCAGAAATGGGACCTGGTTGAAATGGCCATCGAAGGTCGAGGTCTCCAAACTCCGAGGAACAGCATGCCTGTGGAAGCATTAGCGGTAGTAAGAAGAGGTTACACAACTCGCTGGATCATGCCTACCTCATAGCACTCCGTGATCGGACGGCTTTACGAGCAACTCTCCGAGCGTGGATGGTGTTACCACCATCCAGCTCCAGGAGATCAGTAACAACCGCACCAGTTGAGGATCTAAGCCTTGTCCCCCGCCGAGATCGACTAGCGTTAGATAAAAACGCTTGTACAATAGACGAATTGATCGCAATGAACAAAGAGAGGAATAGAATAAAGAAAAACATTATTGCTGAAAGGAGGTGATAAATTTGGTGTTGGGTGTGGAAGATCGAACTCCCTGGAGTGTAGAATGAATAGAAGGAAAAGAATTCTTACCCTTCTTAGTTCGACGGATACCCCGCTTTATAAGCGAACTCCTATTCCAGTTCCGGAGAATCAGCGTGGTTAGCCGAAGCAGGAGATCGGTCCGCTTTAACCGAACCCGGCACTAACCGTGGAAGGAGACAAGGACACCGAGTTTACCTGGTCTGAGGGATAGGAGCATGCGTTCGAAGTCCTGAAAGAGGCTCCATCCGCCCCGTACTAGCCCACTTTGATGCCGAGCTAGCTACCAAGATTGAGACCGATGCCTCCAACTTCGCTAAATCTAGCATACCGTCCCAATTCCACCGAGATGACAACAAGTGGTATCCAGGAGTCTTTTACTCCAAAATGATGTCACAAGCCGAACGGAATTATGACGTTCACGACAGGAGTTAGGTGCATTGTGTCATGCTTCAACGAGCGAAGTCTCCCAGGAGAAACCTCCAGCCGGAGGGAAACCTCCAGCCGGAGGGAAACCCCCGGTGGAGAAAAAACCAGAACCAGAACCAGCGGGTAATGGTGGACAAAATGGGAATAGTCCCCCGGTTGGTGGCGATCCCAACCGGGAGGGGACTCAGATAGTTCAGATTCGGAGCCTGAGTATGGAGATAGGAGAGATGGCGGAGATACCTCAGGAAGATGTGGAGAGCAGCAGACAG
>NW_025763489.1:0-37518 GCF_003444635.1 Morchella importuna | reverse complement strand
TTGTTTTCTTTTCCTATGTTTATGGCGGAGGATCCGGCGTGCGATAAGTCCTGTACTTCAAAGCAATATAAAAATCTATCTATCTATCTTCTGTACTCTCGCGCCCAACCGCGCGGGGGACAGGACCCCCTCCCGTTTCGACATCCTGATTCTCGAATTGCTTCAGGCCCTGAGCGAGACGTCCCCCCTATCTACCGAGTTGAACCCTCTTACGAGGATGCGTCATTCTTCTCACCCCCTCCTCAAACCCGTCGGCGCCCCCGATCGCGACACCCAAACGACCAGCCCTTCGAGGCTACCCTCTCTACGTCGTATCGGCACTCTGTCAATAGTCTGGAGGTCAGCGCAGACCTATTTGCCAAAGCCTACGATAACCCACGGTGTTAGCGACCTTACGGTTGCGAAACACTCGTTTCGTACCTTACGCGAGGTCCCTTCGTTGGGCCTTACCCCACTTCACGGCCCTAGCCAGACAACCCATTTTAACCGAGTCGGCTTCCCCCGCTCACCCAACCCCATCGGCCCGGTACTACAGCCGAGGCCACCCCATCAAGACACGGTCGGCACCCACGATTGCGACCACCCCATATACTACGGAAATCGAGTTCGAAGGTCACCACTGTAAAGACCACCAACAGGTAGCGGCTCACGCTCACCCCATCTACAATTGGCCCCGTGCCATTCCTACCTTAACTCCTGCTGCCCGACGAGCAGACTCTCAGAGACCCCATCGACACCCCCTCCCTACGCTTTCGCACCTGATGCTTCGACGGTCTCTCGCCTCGCCTTCGTGCAGTACTTCCTATTAGGCATTGGTAATGATCCTGGTTTATGGTGAACGGGTATATAGACGATTGACTTTATGTTGTTTGACGGAGAAGCTTCTGGGATTTCATTTCTACTGTAGCGTTGTTACTTTGTTCGTTGCTTAGTTTCTGTTCATCTACACCATGTCGCGCGGTATTTTGTACGTACTTTTCTTTTGTCTTTGGCGGTAGTGTAGGCGTGCGATAAGCTATGTGCTTCTATGCAATATAAAAAATATCTATCTATCTATCTTCTGTACTCCTCGCAACACCAAAACTTTCGAACAACAATAACTTTTGGCCTGCATTCCCGATAAAACTTTTACTCGAACACGATCCTGTATGTCAATAGACCGCGTAATCTATTGGTATCTCATCGCACATCTGTTCGTACGCGAAGTTATTCACGCTCTAGTCCCTGAGTTGTGATCTCCTCACCCCTCAACCCTCGCTTAAGCCTCGCGACCGTAGCGAAAAACAACAACCTGGCCTCACCAACCCCACCAAACCCACCAAACCTTGCGGGAAGAAAGAGAACCTTATCAGAAGTCTTTCCCAACCCAACCCGAACTGGAACGTCAGTGATGTCCCAACAAGCCTCCCTGAGCTCCTGGTTTGCAGGAGCCCCCCCCCCCAGGAACCCCAGCCCCCCCACGCTTCCCCGACACCCAATCCACTCAACCCACCCAACAAACATAATCTACCACAATCGAACAAACCCAACTCAGCGGCGAACCCTTCTCTATCTTTGCAGAATACACCCAATACAATGAACCATACGCACCAAAATATGACTACATCCACCCTAGCATCGTCCCCCAAGAAACCCATGCCAGAATGCACCTCAATTACATCTCATGTGTTATTAGAAATGCCCTCACCGTGACGCTCGAACCCCTCAACCAAACAACCGAGCAGATCAACAAGGACCTAAAAGCCACCATTGAAGTCCTATCCACCCAAAACGAAACCCTTAAGCATACCGTCGATGTCCTGGCCAAACAAATGTTTGAAATGACAAAGAACCAAGACAAAACCTCCGAAAAACTCCACCGCCTCCAACAACAGCTCACCAACCTCTCCGTTAACAGACCTAGCAACCAAGCAGTCAACGAAGGAAGAGCTTCCGCAACTGCCGCCGTCGCCGCTGCCACCATCACCACCCCTCCCCCTGCACCCATCAACAAGGTGAACCACGCCCAACAACCAAAAGGAAAAGGAAAGAAACACCAATCCCACCAGTACCAAAATCCTACGCATCTATCGCAGCAGGAAAGGCCAACCCCGAATACACCATGGTCACGAACAGGAGGTAGCACAAGCCCAAAGCGGATCCACTATTCAAACCAGAAATTACCAAAATCAACAGGGAAATAGTCATCGAAACAAACAAGGAATCACCGGTCACCCCCTCCGACATCAGAACAAGAATCAACGCAAAAATCGAAAATCCAGACTGCCAGCTGATCGCCGGCAGGAAAACCTCGAAGAACAACATTGTGCTAGAGACCAAATTCGCTACCCCTGCCTCGAAAGTTTTCGAATACAAACAGGAAATAGAAACAGCCCTAAGAGAACTCAAGGTCCCCTTTGTGGACATCAGGGTCAACTCCAAATGGTCCAAATTCATCGTACATGGAATCCCAACAACAATCGGAGACGGCTATGAAGCAGGACAGGTCATGGCCTCAGAGGTCAGAAGCAACTATGGAACCACATTCGAAATGGCACAAATCCCCAGATGGCTCAGTAGACCCGAAGCCAGAACAGGGAAAACACACTCGTCAATGATCATCGCACTCCCAGGACAATACACAAAGGACAACCTCGGACTGAGATACCTCACCTTATTTGACCGGCATTGCAAAATCGACAACTACCTCCCAGCCAACCCAGAAACCCAATGCTCCAAATGCTTAAAATACGGCCACCGACACGAAAGATTCTCCCACCAAACCGGGAGATGCGGACATTGTGCAGAGGATCACCAAACAAGAGAACACCCATGCTCAGAATGCTCTGGAGGTACTAGTTGTATCCATACACCCATCCGGTGCTATCACTGCAAGGCCCCCCACAAAGCAACAGACACCAACTGCCCGGAACGCACCAAAGTCCGCATCACAAACAAACTTGGACCAGATACAAACCCAAGCCCACTACCAATACCCATCGTCATCCCGGCCCAAGACCCCCCCCAAGAAGATGCAGCCATGGATAACACCCAATGAGTTACACCAAAAGGACAACGGCTATCGAACAGCAACTGAACTGCGCGAAAAACGAGCTCACAACAAAGTCAGTAGTGGAGGAAGCAGAACAGCACCATAACATATTTTTTCTTTTGTTACAAGAACCATGGAACAATAAAGACGGCCACCCACCGGAATCCCCTCTCTTTTATCTATTCACAGCCAGCAACAAAGGCACGAAAGCCGCTACATACATCAGAAAACACGCCAACCTAAAACCAAAACACCATTACACCCATAATAACTTCATCGACTCCGTCACTGTGGAAATCCAAAACCAAAAAACACAAATCCTCAACATATACTCACCAGGGCGGAGCAGACCCTTCGCAGAAATCTCCCGACAAATAACCACCATCCAAAACTGCCTCGTCATGGGAGACTTCAACAGCCAACACCAATTATGGTATGAGCATAGATCCCATGACTACACCAACACAATCAGAGCAGACAAACCCGGATCCAAGAAAATAAAAAGATGGATTGATCGACAAAAGCTATCCCTACTCAACGAACCGGGCGAATTCACACACTTTGCCAGAAACAACAACAGACCAACCATCATCGACCTGACCCTGATCAAAGGACCTATCCTGGACCATTACGTCCGCTGGAATATTGACCGACATGGAGCAGGATCCGACCACGGGAAAACCATCCTACAACTACGAATAGAGAAGCCCCCTCACATCCCCAGGAGACTATGGCACCGAACGAATTGGGAAAAATTGGAAGAAAATATCTCAGGCCTCCACTTTCCCCCAGAAGCATGGGAAAGCCAGCACCACACTTTCACGGATCGGTTGGTGGAGTCGTTGGGTTACGCGGAGTTGGATTAGTCAGGAGAATTCTATCGTGTTCTTTGGGTTTCTGTTCGGTTGCGCGGTGTGAGTCATTGGGATTAGTCATCGCAGGATTTCCTTTGGTATAATAAGGGGCTCTCCCTCGCTTCGTTCCTGTTTTCCTTTCTCTTCTTCTTTTCCTTACGCAACGTCTTCTGTATCAATCTACTATACACTTGTTCGTACCTGGCATACCATACCAGGTAGAACCACTTCTATATCTACGCTGGTTACCAATATTACTTCTCTTCTCCACGAAGACCTCTGCACCTCGCTTGACCTCGCTTGACTAACTCGACAGCTTCTACTGTCGCATATCGTACCCTGCGGAATACTCGCTATCACCGCCCCTTGAGATTACGTTGCGTCATCATCCGCACCGTACGCCATGTCCGCCGCCGACCCACCTGCATGGGTCCCTCTCAATAATGTGGAAGAATTCAAACAGCAGTTCGAACAAGACCCCGCCGCCCTATTCGCCCACCTCGCCGAAAACTCCCAGCTCCGTATCGCTCAGCGAAACGAAGCTCGCCAACAACTCGCCGCCGCCAAGAAGTCATCGATAACCTGGAAGAGCAAATAAACCAGCTCAACCTGAACCTCAACATCGCCCGTGCCGCCGCCGCCCCCGCTCCCATCGCCTCCGCTCCCCAAAACGCCGCCCCACAGTCCAACGCCGCCCCCGCCTTCAGGTCCGAAAAGTTCCCGGACCCTGAGAAATTCGATGGTACCCGTTCCAAGCTCCCTGGATTTATCACCCAACTCCGGATGAAATTGGAAGTCAACGACGATCGGTTCCGCAACGAGGCAGCCAAGGTTATCTACGCTGTCAGCCGAATGGAAGGAAGGGCCCTTGACCAGGTCGTCCCTCTTGTCAACGCCAACCCTGCCGCCCCCTTCTCCTCCGTCGCCGCCTTCGTCGCCCACCTGGAAGCTTCATTCGGAGACCCAGACCCTCGAGGAACCGCCCGCCGCCAACTCGTCGCACTCAGACAAGGCAAAGGAGACTTTGCCACGTACTATTCCCAGTTTCTCCGCATTGTGGCCTACCTTGACTACAATGAGGGGGCAAAAATCGATGCTCTGGCCGAAGGACTCTCCGAGGACCTCAAGAATGCGATGAGTTACAGGACGGACAGGCCCAACACTGTGGAAGCCTATGCCCCCACCCTCATGACCATCGACAACCAGATCCGGGGCCGAAAGGCTGAACAAAAGGCCATCCGTAACACGATGGGCCAGTTTACCGCCACCCCCGCTGCCGCGCACCCGTCCCACACTGCTGGGGGTCTCGCCCTCATGGACCTCTCTGCCCTCCAGGCCCACTCTACTCAACGCCCCGCTTCCGAACAACGATACACCTTCGTCAACGGCCAACGCAAAACCTCCGCTGTCGGGAAGCAATGGAGGCGGGACAACAACCTCTGCATGTACTGCGCCAACCCCGGCCACGTTTTTGCCAACTGCCCCTCCGCCAACCGCCCCCGTAGCAATCAACCAGCTATGAGGGGTGCCCTCCTCGCACCTGCCCGCACCACCGATGACCCCGCTCCCCCGCCGATCGCTAGCTCTGCCTCCTCTGAGTCGGGTTTTCACTAGTCCCGGGCTTGATCAATGGCCCCTGCCCGGGACCATCTAATGTTTTTCCTTTGTCTGCGTTCTCTATCTCTGGCTTCTCGGTATCGTCTGTGGAGGATAAGTTGGATGGTGATCATTTTGTTGCTTCTTGTAAAATTGTAAACAATAAAACTACCATTCAAACCTACGCCTTGATCGATACTGGTTGCTCTGGGTTCGCATTCATTGATGAAACATTCGCGCGCCATAACAACTTCCCTCTCCTCCCACTCAAATCACCTCGTGTCCTCGAAGTCATAGACGGCCGACCCATATCTTCTGGTCAAATCACCCACCTATGCTACCTGCCAATGTCTATCGACGCCCACCATGAAACTGTCCCTTTCTTTGTCACCAAACTCGGCTCTTACCCCCTTGTACTAGGAATCCCCTGGCTCCAGCTGCATGACGCCACTCTGCGGTTCAAGGAGAATACCATACAATTCAATTCCGAGTACTGCAAGAGCAAGTGCAACGTCTCCAAGAAAGCTGCCCCCGTTAAAGCAATCGCTCCGCCACCCCGCTTCCACCTTGTCAGCTCCGCCGCCCTCTGCCGCTTCGCCCGAAGGGACAAACCTCGGATCTTCAGCACAACCATGGAGGAAATCGACCAGGCCATTGACAAGGCCCCGAAGGATGACTGGAGAACCAGAATACCAACACGATACCAAAGGTTCTATTGTATGTTTGACGAAGACCTCGCTAATGAAATGCCACCACGCCGGCCATATGACCACAAAATACCGCTCAAAGAAGGGAAGGAACCACCGTTTGGCCCGCTATATGGCATGTCGCGCGACGAGTTAATCGTTCTCAAGAAGTACATACAGGATAACTTAAAAAAAGGTTCCATACGAGCCAGCTCCTCCACTGCCGGTTCCCCTGTCCTATTTGTTAAGAAGGCTGATGGAACTCTGCGCCTTTGCGTCGACTACCGCGGCCTAAACGAGCTAACCATCAAGAAACGGTACCCCTACCACTCATCCGGGAAACACTCGACCGACTATCCAAAGCAAAATGGTACACCAAGCTCGACCTCCGCCAGGGGTACAACCAGATTCGAATGGCCGAAGGCGAAGAATGGAAGACAGCTTTCCGCACCCGATATGGTCACTTCGAATACACGGTAATGCCCTTCGGCCTCACCAACGCACCGGCCACATTTCAACACTTCATCAACGACTGCGTCCGCGAATACCTCGACCTATTCTGCACAGCCTATCTCGATGACATCCTGGTCTACAGCGACACCCTCGAGGAACACCAAGCCCACGTCGAAAAAGTCCTTGAAGCCTTGAAGTCAAACGGGATACTGCTGAAACCGGAGAAATGCGAGTTCCACACACAGAGCACCACCTACCTCGGCCTCATCATCGAACCCAACGGCATCCGGATGGACCCCAAGAAAGTAGATACAGTTCAGAACTGGACAGTCCCCAAGACAGTCAAGGATGTACAAGCATTCCTCGGATTCGCTAACTTCTACCGTCGGTTCATATACGGATTCTCCAAGCTTGCTGCACCGCTAAGTGGACTGACGAGGAAGGACAGAACATGGGCCTGGACAAGCGAAGCCCAAGCCGCATTCAACACCCTCAAAGAAGCTTTCACCACCGCCCCTGTTCTCGCCCACTTTGATCCCGAGAAGGAAATCACTGTAGAAACCGACGCTTCGGACTACATCTCCGCCGGCATACTCTCACAATACGATGACAATAATACCCTACGACCTGTGGCTTACTTCTCCAAAAAGCACTCCCCTGCCGAGTGTAACTACGAAATTTACGACAAGGAACTACTGGCAATCATACGATCTTTCGAAGAATGGCGCCCGGAACTCGAAGGAGCCGCACATCCAATCGCCGTCATATCGGACCACAAGAACCTTGAGTACTTCATGAGTACCAAGCAACTCAATCGGAGACAAGCACGATGGGCAGAATACCTCTCAAGATTCAACTTCGTCATCAAGTACAGGCCGGGGAAGCAAGGTGGGAAACCGGACGCACTGACAAGGAGATCAGGAGATCTCACTGGAGAGGGGGATGAAAGACATCTACATCAGAGTCAGACCGTGTTAAAGAGGGAGAATTTGGAAACTAAGCTAAGTTTGTTAGCGGGCTCTTTATCAAATGAACCTGCAGAAAAGAACGCCTCACTGAACAAATTATTTGACGAAGGATATAAAGCTGACCCATTCCCACAAAGGATACTAGACATGCGAAGCAGAGGCAAACAACAGTCGAAGGAAATATCAATGGCCGAATGCAGTGAGAACAGAGGACGACTACTTTACCGCGGTAACCTCTACGTGACTGAATACGACCCCCTGAAACTCCAAATTCTCAAGCTCTACCACGACGCTCCCTCTGCTGGACACCCCGGACGCGAAAAGACATTTGAACTCATCAGTAGGGACTACTACTGGCCTCGCATACGGAAATATATTGGCCGCTATGTCCGGAATTGTCATACCTGTCGACGAAGCAAACCAAGCACCCATAGGAAACTCGGCGTACTCCGACCCCTACCAATACCCGAATAACCCTGGCAGGAAGTATCGATGGACTTCGTTACTGGATTACCGGAGAGTGAAGGATACGATGCAATCATGGTAATCGTCGATCGGCTAACAAAGATGCGACACCTCCTACCTTGCAACACAACTGTTAACGCCGAGGACGTCGCTCGACTATACCTCCGAAATGTCTGGAAACTCCACGGCCTACCTACCCACGTCACCTCCGACCGTGGCACACAATTTACTGCCAAGTTCTGGAAGGAACTATGCAAACACCTCGGGATCGATGCAAGGATGTCCACCGCCTTCCACCTGGAAACAGACGGCCAAACCGAAAGGCTCAACGCTGTGATGGAACAATACCTACGAGGCTACGTGTCCTACCAACAGGATGACTGGGTCAAATGGCTCCCCATGGCCGAATTCTCTGCCAATAACCAGGTCTCCGCCTCCACAAAAGCTACACCTTTCTTTGCAAACTTCGGCTTCCACCCTCGGTTCACGGTGACGATCAACCCATCCAATAAGACGCCGCCCAGCCTCGATGCCAGGGACTTCGCCGGGAAGATGTTGGAGCTACATGAATACCTACGCACCAATATCTGAACGGCACAAGACCAACAAGAGCAAGCCACCAACGCGAAGCGAACCCCCGCGCCACAATATAATATCGGCGATATGGTCTTTATCTCAGCAAAAAATATCCGCACCACCCGCAACTCGAGGAAACTCGACTGGAAGAAACTCGGACCATTCCCTATCAAGGCAGTTATCTCCCCATATGCCTACCAAGTCGACCTCCCCCGGAGTATGAAGATGCACCCTGTCTTCCATGTGTCGCTATTGGACCCCGCCGCACAGGACCCCGTACCGGGCCAGGTACAACCACCCCCGCCGCCTGTTATCGTCGAACAGGAGGAAGAATATGAGGTTGAGGAGATTCTGGACTCGCGGGAAACAAGGAATAACGGCCTGCAATACTTTGTTAAATGGACAGGATACACCGACCCCACTTGGGAACCCGCCGCCTACCATAACGACACCGCCGCAGTCGATGTCTTCCATGCACAATACACTGGGAAACCGGGACCATTCAAGGCGAAGGTTAAAATCCAGGCTCGCAGGAGCTCGCGCTTGAAGGGTGGGACTACTTTCACGGATCGGTTGGTGGAGTCGTTGGGTTACGCGGAGTTGGATTAGTCAGGAGAATTCTATCGTGTTCTTTGGGTTTCTGTTCGGTTGCGCGGTGTGAGTCATTGGGATTAGTCATCGCAGGATTTCCTTTGGTATAATAAGGGGGCTCTCCCTCGCTTCGTTCCTGTTTTCCTTTCTCTTCTTCTTTTCCTTACGCAACGTCTTCTGTATCAATCTACTATACACTTGTTCGTACCTGGCATACCATACCAGGTAGAACCACTTCTATATCTACGCTGGTTACCAATATTACTTCTCTTCTCCACGAAGACCTCTGCACCTCGCTTGACCTCGCTTGACTAACTCGACAGCTTCTACTGTCGCATATCGTACCCTGCGGAATACTCGCTATCGCCGCCCCTTGAGACACACAAAGCAATTGGTTGACTTCATACTCGAACATATAGACAACTTGATACACCAAATAACCCCATGGAGCCAAGGACACCTTAAATCTAAGAAATGGTGGACCCCAGAGCTGAAGGAAATTAAATCAACCCTCCACATACTAGAAAGGAAAGCCAGAAACACCCAAAAGGACGAAGACAGGGAATCTTTCAGGAAGACCAGCAGGAAATGGATGGCAGCAATCCGAAAAGCCAAGGCAGAACAAAGGGAAAAAGAACTCATGGAAGCCAAGGGAAGCGCCATTTGGAAACTAATCAACACGGGGAAAAGAAGGGACTCTACAATCCCAACTATACAAGGTGAAGAAACGTTTGCGGGGAAGTGCCAAGCTCTAAGAGCCCAACTCTTCCCCACAAATTGGACGTTCCCCGACAACCCCCCACTCCAAATCAGACCCCCCTCTTTTGACCTTAGTTACGAATTACAGGAAGTAACAACAGAAGGAATTACATCCGCAATCAGATCATGCCCGACACACTCGGCCACCGGACCCGATAACATCCCATACCCGTTTATACAGGCAACAATAACGGCAAACACCCAACTCTTCCAAGACATGTTCTCGGCCATGCTCCGACATGGTGTCCAGCCGGATCGATGGAAAGCGGCAAAATGCATACCGATCCCAAAACCAGGAAAATCCGACTATTCGTCAGCCAAAGCCTACCGACCCATCTCCCTATTACAATGCTTCAGCAAAGTACTGGAAAAGATAGTGGCAACAAGACTATGCACCGCCGGATCCATCCTGGAGACCCTCAGCAAAGACCAGTTTGGAGGAAGACCAACAATTTCAGCGATCGATGCCCTACTACGGACCCTCACGCCCATACAACAAAACCTCCTAATCAAACGAACCACAGGAACCACCCCAGACAGAGCAGCCCTTCTCACAAACGATATACAGGGAGCCTTCAACTGCGTCAACCACCTCCTACTCGCAGAAATCATGACCCAACAAAAATTCCCAACATACCTAACCAACTGGTGCAAGGAATTCAACACCAACCGAACACTCCAATTCCAATTTAACCACGAACTGGAACCGCCACAACCATATGCCTCAGGACTACCCCAAGGCTCCCCCCTCTCCCCAGTACTATTTATGATATACGCCGGAGTGATAACAGACCCCACCAACTCCCCCAAAGAAACCAACACCACCTATATAGACGATGATGCACTCGTACAACTCGCAAAGTCCCCCCTCTACATCACCAAAAGACTCAACGAAAGAATGGCGGAAAGGGTCAAGAAAGCAGCACCCCTCAATATCAAATATGAACCTCAGAAATCCGACCTGGTCTTCTTCAAGCCCACATCGTCGAACACTCCAACTCCCAGAAACTCGGTAACAATCGCAAAAGAAGAAATCCAACCTAAAGACAGACTCAAATACGTTGGAGTCTGGCTGGACTCAAACCTCTCCTTCCGACCCCATATCGAAGAAACCATCGCCAAAGGCCTTAAAGCCCTAAGCAGAATCAGAAACACCGCACACCTCCCCGGGACAACAGTAAAATCCATCCACCACCTCATCGTCCAAGGCTTCCTCCCCACCATCCTATGGGGATCAGAGGCATGGTGGACGGGAGCCGACCACATCCTCCGATCACTATCCCCACTCTATAACGAAGCTGCCAGGATAGTAACAGGCCTACCCCGCTGGACAAAAACCGAAAGACTGCTGAAAGAGGCAGCACTCCCCCCACTCGAACACCTCCTCAACCACAAATCACGAAAATACGGGACGCGCATCCTTTGCCACCCTGCCGACCACCCACTTAACGAAGGACTTATACAGCTCCTCCCCACCAGAATAAAAAACATAAAAGGCACAGGCCTACACCGAATAGCATCACTCATGCTACCCTTCCAAGAACCAGGCAACCGCAGAGAGCGATGGATCCAAAACGACACCCTCACCAAACGCATGCTGGAAGAATGGAATTCCATCCCATGCACCAACTACCACGAGCCAGGAACCCTTAAAATTCACCCCAAACGAGCAAAACTCCCCCGATCCAAAGCGAAACTCATACATCGCATACGATGCCAAGTCACCAGAATAGACAGACACGCAGCATTCACGGAACCCGAACCCTGCCAATGTGGCTCGGAACAATCCTCCAAACACACCATGATCGACTGCCCGCGATGGGCTCAAATACGAAAACCACTTATGGACAAAATCCCAGGACCGCACACCTGGGAAAACTGGCTATTCACCAACCTCAACGTAGACCTGATCCTACAGTTCGCATCAAAAACCAACCTACTCGACTGGTACGAAATGGACGAGGAGGACCCGGAGGAATGATAATAGGTTTCTTTGTTCTCTCTTTCCTTTTCTGTACCTTCCTTGATCTTCGTTGCTTTCCGTCTTCTTTTCCTTTTCCTTTTCCTTTTCTGTTCTGTTCGGTCTCCTTTGTTTTCCTATGTTTATGGCGGTGGATCCGGTGTGCGATAAGTCTTGTACTTCAAAGCAATATAAAAAACTATCTATCTATCTTCTGTACTCCCTCGCAACACCAAAACTTTCGAACAACAATAACTTTTGGCCTGCATTTCCGATAAAACTTTACTCGAACACGATCCTGTATGTCAAGAGACCGTGTAATCTATTGGTATCTTATCGCACATCTGTTCGTACACGAAGCTATTCACGCTCTAGTCCCTGAGTTGTGATCTCCTCACCCCTCAACCCTCGCTTAAGCCTCGCGACCGTAGCGAAAAACAACAACCTGGCCTCACCAAACCCACCCAACCCACCAAACATTGCGGGCAGAAAAAGGACTCTATCAGAAGTCTTTCCTAACCCAATCCGATCCGGAACATCAGTGATGTCCCAGCAAGCCTCCTTGAGCTCCTGGTTCGCAGGGGCCCCCTCTTCAGGAACCCCGGCACCCCCCCGCTTCCCAGACACCCAATCGACCCAACAAACACAATCCACCACAGTAGAACAGACCCAACTCGGAAACGAACCTTTCTCCATCTTCGCCGAACATACTCAATATAACGAACCATACGCCCCAAAATACGACTACATCCACCCCAGCATTGTTCCCGAAGAAACCCACGCCAGAATGGACTTGAACTACATTTCTTGGGTGGTTGGAAACGCCCTCACCGTAGCACTCGAACCCCTCAACCAAACGACCGAACAAATCAACAGGGACCTAAAAGCCACCATTGAAGTCCTATCCACCCAAAACGATTCCCTCAAACATACCGTCGACATCCTGGCCAAACAAATCTTTGAAATGACAAAGAACAAGGACAAAACATCGGAAAAAACTCCACCGCCTTCAACAACAGCTCACCAACCTCTTTGTCAACAGGCCCAGCAACAAAGCAATCACTGAAGGAAGAACCTCCGCAATTGTCGCCGTCGCTGCTGCCACCACCACCGCCCCCGCCCCCACCACACCCGCCAACAACCCCAACCACCCCAACCATGCCCATCAGCCAAAAGGGAAAGCTAAGGAAATGGCTCCACCAGCACCAAAATCCTACGCGTCCGCTGCGGCAGGAAACACGAACCCCGAATTCACGACTGTCACGAACAAGAGGAAAACCAAAACCAAAGCAGACCCCCTGTTCAAACCGGAAATCACCAAACTCAACCGGGAAATCGTGATCGAAACCAACAAGGAACTCCTAGTCACCCCATCGGACATCAGAGACAAGATCAATGCAAAAATCCAGGACCCCGATTGCCAACTAATCGCCGCCCGGAAAACAATCAAGAATAACATAATCCTGGAATCAAAGTTCGCAACCCCAGCAACAAAGGTCCTTGAATACAAAAAGGAAATCGAAACTGCCTTGAACGAACTAAAGGTACCCTTCGTCGACATCCGAATTAACTCCAGATGGTCAAAATTCATCCTCCATGTCATCCCCACCTCCATAGGCGAAGCCTTCGACGCAGGACAATGTCTAGCATCGGAAATCAGAAACAACTACGGCAACACTTTCGAACTGGCACAAATCCCGAGATGGCTATCAAAACCAGAAGCCCGAATCGGAAAGTCCCACTCCTCCATGATCATCGCCCTCCCCGGACAATTCATCAAAGAAAACCTCGGCCTCCGATACCTCACCCTCTTCGACAGGAACTGCAACATCGACAGTTACCTCCCAGCAAACCCAGAGACCCAGTGTGCCAAATGCCTTGAATACGGCCATAGACAGGAACGCTGCTCCAACAGCGGAAGATGCGGACACTGTGCCGAGGAACACCAAACCAAAGACCACCCATGTACAGATGCGCCGGAGGTCTCAGATGCTCACACACACCTATCCGATGCTATCACTGCAAGGCCCCCCACAAAGCAACAGACGCCAACTGCCCAGAACGAACCAAAGTCCGAATCACAAACAGACTCGGACCAGACACAAACCCAAGCCCGCTACCAATTCCCGTAGTTATCCCGGCACAAGACCCCCCACAAGAAGATGCAGCCATGGATAACACCCAATGAGTCACATCAAAAGAACTACGGCTATCGCATAGCAACTGAACTGTGCGAAAAACGAACTCACAACAAAGTCAGTAGTGGAGGAAGCAGAACAGGACCAAAACATACTTTTTCTTTTGTTACAGGAACCATGGAACAACAAGGACGGCCACCCACCGGAATCCCCCCTTTTCTATCTATTCACAGCCAGCAACAAGGGCACTAAAGCCGCCACATACATCAGAAAACACGCCAACCTAAAACCAAAACACCACTACACGCACAACAACTTCATCGTCTCCGTCACGGTGGAAATCCAGAACCAAAAAACACAAATCCTCAACATTTACTCACCAGGGCGAAGCGGACCCTTCACAGAAATCTCCCGACAGATAATCACCATCCAAAACTGCCTCATCATGGGAGACTTTAATAGCCACCACCAATTCTGGTATGGACACAGATCCCACGACTACACCAACACAATCAGAGCAGACAAACCCGGATCCAAGAAGCTCAAAAAATGGATCGATCGACAAAAGCTATCCCTACTCAACGAACCGGGCGAATTCACACACTTTCCCAGAAACAACAACAGACCAACCATCATCGACCTGACCCTGATCAAAGGACCTATCCTGGACCACGATGTCCGCTGGAACATCGACCGCCATGACGCAGGCTCCAATCACGGGAAAACCATAGTACAACTACGGATAGAAAAACCCCCCCACATACCCAGAAGACTATGACACCGAACGAACTGGGAAAAACTGGAAGAAAACATCTCAGGCTTCCAATTCCCCCCCGAGGCATGGGTATCCCAGGCTCATACAAAGCAATCAGTCGACTTCATACTTTAACACATAGATAACCTAACGGATCAAGCCACACCATGGAGCCAAGGACACATCAAATCAAAAAAAATGGTGGACCCCGGAGTTGAAGAAGCTCAAAACAACCCTCAACACAGCGGAAAGAAAAGCCAGGAAAACCCAAAAAGACGAGGACAGAGAAACATTCAGGAAAACGAGCAGGAAATGGACATCACTGATCCGCAAAGCCAAAGCAGAACAAAGGTAGAAGGAACTTGCGGAGGCTAAAGGAAGCACCATCTGGAAACTAGTCAATGCAGGAAGAAGAAGGGATGTTACAATCCCAACCATACAAGGTGAAGAAACGTTTGCGGGGAAGTGCCAAGCTCTAAGGGCTCATCTCCTCCCCACAAATTGGACGTCCCCCAACAACCCCCCACTCCAAATCAGACCCCCATCCTTTGATATTAGTGACACCTTCCAGGAAGTTACACCAGAAGAAATTATATCCGCAATCAAATCATGCCCAACACACTCGGCCACCGGCCCCGACGGCATCCCGTACCCATTCATCCAGGCCACAATCAAAGCAAACATCCAACTATTTCAAGACATGTTCTCAGCCATGCTCCGCCATGGAGTCCAACCAGACCGATGGAAAGTGGCAAAATGTGTACCAATCCCAAAACCAGGCAAACCGGACTATTCATCGGCCAAAGCTTATCGACCAATTTCCCTACTGCAATGCTTCAGCAAGGTATTGGAAAAAATAGTGGCAACAAGACTATGCACGGCCGGATCTATATTGGAAACACTTACCAAAGACCAATTCGGAGGCAGGCCAACAATCTCAGCGATCGATGCCCTACTCCGCACCCTCACACCCATTCAACAAAACCTCCTAATCAAACGAACCACAGGGACTACTACCCCAGACAGACCAGCCCTCCTCACAAAGGATATACAAGAAGCCTTCAACTGCGTGGACCACTTCTTACTCGCAGAAATCATGACCCAGCAAAAATTCCCGACCTACCTAACCAACTGGTGCAAGGAATTCAACACCAACCGAACTCTCCAATTCCAGTTCAATCATGAACTAGAAACCCCCCAACCATACAACTCAGGACTGCCCGAAGGTTCCCCCTTATCCCCGGTCCTATTTATGATATACGCAGGAGTCATAACAGACCCCAGCAACTCCAACAAAGAACTCAACACCACATACATCGATGACGACGCGCTCGTTCAGATCGCAAAGACACCCCTCTACGCTACCAAAAGACTAAACGAAAGGATGGCCGAAAGGGTAAAAAAGGCAACACCCCTCAACATCTAATACGAACCACAGAAATCCGACCTCATCTTCTTCAAACCCACAACATCGAAAATCCCCACACCAAAACTACCAGTCATAATCGCAAACGAGGAAATCTACCCCTAGGACAGGCTCAAATATGTTGGAATATGGCTAGACTCGAACCTCTCCTTCCGACCACACATCGAAGAAACCATTGCCAAAGGCCTCCGAGTACTAGGGCAAATCAGGAACATAGCACACCTCCCTGGATCAACAGTCAAAACCATACACCACCTTGTCGTCCAAGGCCTCCTCCCTACAATCCTATGGGGATCAGAAGCATGGTGGACAGGAGCAGACCACGCCCTAAGATCACTCCACCCACTATACAACCAAGCAGCCAGGGTCATAACAGGCCTCCCCCGATGGACAAAAACTGCAAAACTACTTAAAGAAGCAGCACTCCCACCACTGGAACAACTCCTCACGCATAAAACATGAAAATATGGTACACGGATCCTTTGCTATCTGGCTGACCACCCCCTCAACGAAGAATTCATCCAACTACTCCCCAGCAAAATAAAGAACACCAAAGGCACGGGACTCCACCGAGTCGCAACACTTATGCTTCCCTTCCAGGAACCAGGAAACCGCAGGGAAAGATGGATACAAAACGACCTCAGCACCAAGCGCATGTTGGAAGAATGGAATTCCACCCCAATCACCAACTGCCACGAACCAGGAGCCCTCAAAGTAAACCCCAGACGAGCAAAACTCCCAATCTCCAAGGCTAAATTGATACACCGCATACGATGTCAGGTCACCAGACTAGACAGACATGCAGCATACACAGAACCTGAGCCCTGCCAATGCGGCTCAGAACAGTCCTCCAAACACACCATAATCGAATGCCCCCGATGGACACAAATCCGGAGGCCATTGATGGATAAGATCCCGGGACCACCCACCTGGGAGAACTGGCTCTTCACGAACCTGAACGTAGACCTTATACTACAATTTGCAGCAAAAACAAACCTACTGGATTGGTAAGAGATGGACGAAGAGGAGGAAGACCCGGAGGATTAAAGGCTTTCCTACTTTCCTGAACTCGTTTTTCCGTATCTCCTTACTTGATTTTCCTTTCCTTTGTCTTTCTTTTCTTTCTTTCCTTCTTTCTTTCCTTTGTCCTCGGCGGTGTTTGATGGCGTGCGATAAGTCTTGTACTTCAAAGCAATATAAAAATATCTATCTATCTATCTTCTGTATTCTCGCGCCCGACCGCGCGGGGTACAGGACCCCCTCCCGTTTCGACATCCTGATTCTCGAATTGCTTCAGGCCCTGAACGAGACGTCCCCCTATATACCGAGTTGAACTCTCTCACGAGGATGCGTCTTTCTTCTCACACCCTCCTCAAACCCGTCGGCGCCCCCGATCGCGACACACAAACAACCAGCGCTTCGAGGCTACCCCTCTCTACCTCGTATTGGCAAAATCATCGGGATCGCTAACGCAAATAGTACTGGTCTTTACATCTTTGAAACCAAGGAACCCTGCGCACACCTCTCTGCCGTCACCAGCTTCTATGACTGGGACCAACGGCTCGGACATCTCCCCGCTTCCTCGCTCTCACGGCTTCGCACCATGGTCGCCGAACCCAAGTCTCTCCCCACATCAGGTCACATGGAAACATGCAAAACATGTGAACTCGCTAAATCAACCAAATCCCACCTCGCTCCTCTCACCGAACCACAATCCAAACAACCACTGGAACTAATACACTCAGATCTGAGCGGCAAGTTCTCGACTCCTTCTCTGGGCAGTTTCAGTTACTATATCACTTTCATCGACGATTACTCCAGGTACGCTCACCTCTACTTCCTCAAAAAAAAGTCAGATGCAGCAGCTGCCACAGAACGATAAATCGCATACATGGAAAATCAATTGGACAAAACGGTTAAACGGTTTCGAAGCGACAACGGTGGCGAGTACATCCCCAATGACCTTCAACAATTTTTCGCCTCTAAAGCCATAAAGCATGAATTCACTGTACCTTACTCCCATGAGTCAAATGGAACAGCAGAACGCTTTAATAGAACTATAGCAACAATGGCACGATCCGCCTTGCTTGACCACTATCTCCCAAAAAATCTATGGGCAGAAGCGATCAACACCATGGTATACGTCAAAAATCGCCTCCCGCACAAATCACTCCCGAATATGACACCATACGAAGCACTTACCGGAAAGAAACCCTTTATTGGGCACCTCCGATCCTTCGGTGAAACCATGTTCATACACATACCCGTCGAAGCATGACCAGCTGGAACAAAACTGGATGCAAGGGCCATAACGGGACAATTCTGCGGATACGGAGACTCTGAAAAAATCTGTCGCGTCTACATACCATCACAAAGGAAAGTAGTTCTCTCTCGTCATTTTAGGTTTGAAGGTACATCCGTAGGGGAAGAAATCGAAGTCAAAACAAAAACCGATACACCCCCTAAACCAAAACATATCGAGATCAAACAAGAACCACCCTCACGTCCGTCAACACCAAAACAAAGTAGGACATATGACGACGACCCAAGCGACGACGACATGATCAACCAACAGATAATGCGCGAAACCATGGAACATTTCCCCGACACCGATTCGGAAGACCACGCAAGTATAGTGGGGGCCGGCTATACGAGGCCCGCCACTGAACATACCCCGCATGATGATAATGAAACAGATACGGATCAACCGAGACGTAACCCAGCACGGGAACGGAAACCTCCGGTCAGATACGGACACAACATTCAGCATGACACTACCCTAACAGAACCAACAAACTACCACCAAGCGATCAACAGTCCTGACTCCGAAAAATAGCAGAATGCTATGAAAGTTGAACTCGACTCACTCGCAAGGAATAACAGATGGAATCTGGTCAACACACTGGATCACCGCAAACTGGTTGACTGCAAATGGGTATACAAAATCAAACTCGGGCCCGATGGCAACCCTATACAGTACAAAGCCCGACTAGTCGCAAAAGGTTTCTCACAGGTCCCTGGTAAAGATTTCGATCAAACCTATGCCCCCGTCACCCGATACGAATCCATTAGACTACTCCTCGCTCGCTGCCTTCAAACCGGCGGCCAATGCGATCATATGGACGTCACAAGCGCATTTCTATACGGCGAACTTAAGGAAGAAATCTACATGAAATCTCCTCCAGGCTACCCCACCCCTGGCAAAGCATGCAAACTAATCAAATGCATCTACGGACTCAAACAATCATCAAGGGAATGGTATGCCCGCCTCTCAAAAGCGCTAATCAAAATAGGATTCAGAAAAGCAGACTTCGACCCTTGTGTCTTCATACACAAAACAGGGGAAGTTGTCATCGCAATATACGTAGACGATATCCTAATCTTCTACTGGTGCATTGAACGCAAAAACCGCGTCAGCCTCCTCCTCCACTCTGAATTCGAAATGACGGAGACTGGCACAGCCAACTGGGCACTCGGAATCCACTTGATCCACACTAAGACTGGCATCATCCTATAACAGGAAGCTTATCTCAAGCGTGTACTTATCAAATATGGCTTCAACGAATCCAGACCTGTGGCAACACCCATCGACAACAACGTCCACCTCCAAAAAGGAACAGAAACTGAGAAAATCGACGATCCAACAATTTATCAGTCGATAATCGGTTCACTCATTTACGCAGTAATCGGCACTAGACCCGACCTCGCCTACACCGTCACCATGCTCTCGCAATTTTCCTCCTGTCCTACCAAGGCCCATCTAGCCGCAGTCCACCGCGTCCTCCGTTATCTCAAGGGTACCCTCGATTGGTCACTCTTCTACGCCAAAACGTCACCAACTGCTCTCATAGGCTATAGTGATGCAAGCTATGCCTCTGACATCGACGATCGCTGCTCATTCACTGGCCACTGCTTTATGCTAGGGGAAGCTCTCATCTGCTGGCGCTCTTATAAGCAACGATCCGTCGCCACTTCCACAACTGAAGCGGAATACATGGCCCTCTCAGACACCAGTCGACAATTGATCTGGTTAAGGAATGCAATCCACGAGCTGGAACGAAAACCGAATCTCTCTTTTATTCTACGAGGCGATCACAACGGCTCTCTCTCTTTGGTTAAAAATCCTGTCTTTCATAAAAGGTCTAAACACATTGACGTACATTTTCATTTTGTTCGGGAACGGTTTGAGGATGAATTATTTGAACTGGAATATATTTCTACGAACGAGAACGTGGCGGATTTACTTACAAAGGGATTGGATAAAGGCAAACATGTTTTATTTTCTTCTACTATTCACTGTGGCTCACGAGGGGAAGTCTTGAAATAAGGTCGCTCGGCACGTTTCATAGTTCCGGAAGTTTCTCTTCATTTCATTATAGTATTCGTCATTGGCGTATGACTCACTTTCCTATTAGTCATTCTATTACCCACACGTCCATGACTCATTGTATCTCTTTTGTACTACCTTTCATTAAATATAAATACGGGGCATTCCCCCTTAGCTAGAACAATAACACGATCAATTACTTTACTTCTCCTACATACTTTCTCTAAGACGCAGGTCTGGTAAGCCTCACAAGTGCTCTAGAGGCAGTCACTAATGCTTTCTGGACAGAATACCTTACCGGAGGGGTCGAGTGTGGTACCAATTATATGCGCGTCAGATGGCACACATTTGACAAATTTTATTGGGGACAAGAAAGCCTGGCCAATCTATCTTACCATCGGGAACATCAAGTCATCGGTCCGGAGCAAGCCCACCGGGCATTCGTTAATTCTCCTAGGGCTACTGCCAGTCCCACCTAAGCTCGGGAAGAACTCACTCGCTAATTCCACTTTACGACGTCAGAGTCAAATGGCACTGCATCGCGCCCTTGGGGAGATCTTTCAGAGCATTCGGGAGTGCTCTCAGGAAGGCGAGCTAATCGCATACGCCGACGGGTACGAACGTCTATGCTTTCCGGTGTTGTCGGGTTGGATCGCTGATCAACCTGAGCATTCAAACTTACAAAATATTAGTACTAGCTCTTGTCCAAGATGCGAGGTGGAATTCCACAGTCTTGGGAGCACTCGCCGGAGCCCTACGCGCGATCACGAGGATTACCGGGAGAGGGTAAAGCTATTCAGGGAGAACCCGGGAAACCTGGGACCGGTGGAATACCTTGTCGCGAGATCAGTAAAGACACTCTTCAATGCTTTCTGGGGTATGCCGAGGGTTAATCCATACGATCTCAACAAACCGGACATTCTGCACAATATCTACCTAGGGATGTTGAAGCACATGATGGAGTGGGTTCAGGCTTTCTTGAAGAAGCACAATCGATTGGAGGAATTTGACAAGGCTTGGGCCTCGATTGCGCCTTACCCTGGACTGGCAGTACCGAACAAGGCATATCGTGCCACAACCCAATGGCAAGGGAAGGAGATGAGAAATCTGGGGCGGGTCGTTCTTGGAGCACTCGCGGCTGCTTTGAGAAACCCGGGGGTGGCTGTCAGGGGCGACTTCGCAAAGGCATTGAAATGTGTACGAGGCTTAATCGACTTCCACTTAATGGCGCAGTATGGGAGTCATACGACGAGCACACTGAATTATATGGAGAGCTATCTCGAGGATTTCCATAAGCACAAGGATATCTTTTTAGAATTCCGGGCGTACAAGAGGACGGTTAAGGATGCGAGAGATCGGACAAAAGCTGTGAAGACCTCAGGCTCCCAGAGCGCTCAGCGAGGTTTGGAGGAGATTCGCGAGATACGGGAAAGGTCTCACTTCAACTTCATCAAATTGCACGTGTTAACGCACTATCGGGAACATGTCGAGCGCTTTGGGAGCATTCCCCAGTACTCCACCGACATCAGCGAACTCGCCCATGTACGTCAGATAAAAGAGGCATACGGAGCATCCAACAAGGTCGATGCTGCAACGCAGATACTGGACTATGGGGGGCGGCGGTTGGCGTTAGAGATTCGAATTCTGAATCTGAAAGACATTGTTGGAGGTCCTGAGAGCACTGACGACATCCTTTGGAGCCATCGAGATAACCTGAAGGAGTTACTTGAGATTTTTAAAATCGAAGACCGGAAAAAAACACCAAATGAACGATCCATAGTAGAAGGCCGACTGCCTCTAAGGCGTCTTTGCAACCCCTCCACGAAATCGGAAAGACTTTTCAATATTGCGGATGGACTGCAAATAAGCCATACCACGTTATATCGCCTGATAAAGGAGTATGCAGAGGATGCGGGATGCTCTCAAAGCTTTGCCGGAAGCTCTGAGAGCATTTTAGAGCGCCGGGTGGAGATGTTCACATGTTTGCAGGTTCCGATACCAATCTTCCAAAGACCTGAGGTGTACGAGGTTCACAATATCAGGTGTACGGGAAACGCGGCTTTTAGGAAAGGGAAAATAAGAAAGGATTGGGTATGGGTGTCGGTAGCGTCCTCAGGGGAGTGGGGAGTGTTTCGGGGACGCTTACCAGGACGTATCGAGGCTTTGTTCAAGCTGCGGGACAGTGGGGGGCGAGCAGATAGATTATGAATAGTGGAGCTACTCGAGGCAAAGGATCGTGGTATCGCTGATAGCTCACATGGGCTCCTGAAGGTTTGTAGGAGGAGGAGGAAGAGGATGTGGGTCGTTAATATTCGGAGTATATTGGGAATGGCCCATTTGTTTGAGGTGGAGACTGCTAATTGGTTGGTAAATACTAGGATAGACTTGCGTACGTGGAATGAATTTAGTTGAATACTTGTAAAGCCGTGAGGGCGTTCTTGAGTGCTCTAGGAACGTTAGACCCAATTGGACCCTCTAATTCAAAATTCGTGTCGTTCTGCTATGCTTGCGGATTGGAAGAAGGAGGTAAAGTTTCGGCCGCTCAGTGTCTGAGTCTGGCTATCCAGCAAGCTCACTCCAGGAGGTCAATGCCAGTCCATGTTTGCTGCTTATGCATGGACATTGAGCTTTTCAGACGAGCCGTACCATGGCCTCAACCTCAAGGCTAATTATGCCTTTCACGAATCGACAGAAACATACACGTCCGTCAAAGATTAGTTAGTCGTCACCAGTATACAGGACAGTGCTCGTATCAGTATCCCGTGACTGACCGTACAGCGGCGTTGAGGATACCCACGTTAGATATCTTTTGAGGGACTGGTGCGGCCTTCCTATCCTTTGAGGACGGTGTATCAATCCAAAGGAGCCCAAATGAGGGTTGCCTCACGTTGAGTGGGTATGACGAATGCCTCAGCTCTGTGAGCATTGGTGAGTGCTCTGGGAGCACTCGCGGAAGGCCTCGCGGGAGCGTTCGCGGGAGCGTTCACGGGAGCATTCACGGGAGCATTCGCGGTGCCGTGAGAGCATTCGCGGTGCCGTCAGAGCGTTCGCCGTGCTGTGAGAGCATTCGTCGTTCCGTGAGAGCATTCAAGAAAACTGTGAGAGCATTGAGAAGTGCTCGCGTGTACTACTGACGTAATCAAAAGAAGCAAAAGTTCCTAGGTGCTGTGGGCGGAGTCACTCCATCCTAGCGTCTCCGGAGGGGGAGGGAATCTCATGGCGGCCCAGGCGACCAGAGCATTGGCGAGTGCCCTCCGGACGTGAGCCATATCTCTTGGCGGTCCCAGAGAGTGGGACGGTCCTGCGGCGGAGCCTGGCGCGAAGGTTGTACTCTGGCGGTTCCGGACGCGCTGGGCACTCGTGGCGCAGAATGCCCGCCAGGACGTAGGGGCTGCGCCCTGGGTAATAGGCGAGCTTGCTGATGTATAAAATCCAATTCCAATTCCAATTCCTGTATCTTACCCTCGCAACATCAAAACTTTCGATCAAATGATACTTTTGGCCTGCATTCCTGATAAAACCTTTACTCGAACACGATCCTGTATGTCAATATACTGTGTAATCTATTGGTATCTTATCACACATCTGTTCGTACGCGAAGTTATTCACGCTCTAGTTCCTGAATTGTGAACTCTCCACCCCTCAACCCTTGCTTAAGCCTCGCGACCAAAGTGCAAAACAACAACAAACCTGGTCTCACCAAACCCACCCAACCCCCAAACCCCATGGGCAGGAAGAGAACTCTATCAGAAGTCTTCCCCAACCCAACTCGATCCGGAACATCAGTGATGTCCCAGCAAGCCTACCTTAACTCCTGGTTCGCAGGAGACCCCCACCAGAAACCCCGGCCCCCCCACGCTTCCCCGACACTCAATCCACCCAACAAACACAGCCTACCACGATTGAACAAACCTAGCTCAGCGGGGAACCATGTTCTATCTTTGCTGAACACACCCAATACAATGAACCGTACGCACCAAAATATGACTACATCCACACTAGTATTGTCCCTCAAGAAACCAATGCCAGGAGGGAGCTCAATTATATCTCATGGGTAATCAGAAATGCCCTTACCGTTGTGCTCGAACCCCTCAACCAGACAACCGAACAGACCAATAAGGATTTGAAAACCACCATCGCAATACTCTCTACCCGAAACGAATCCCTCAAACACACAATCGACACCCTGGACAAACAAATGTTTGAAATGACAAAACTCAGGACAGAATATCTGAAAAACTCCACCCTTTACAACAACAACTCACTCATCTCTCCAGGCCCAGTGACAAAGTAGTCAACGAAAGAACAAGTGCTGCCATCGCCGCTGTCGCTGCCGCCACTATCGCCCCTACCACCGCACCCGCCATAAACCCGAACCATGCCCAACAAGCAACAGGAAAAGGCAAAGAAGCACCAATCCCACCAGCACCAAAATCCTATACATCCATTGCAGCAGGAAACGCCAACCACTAATATACCACGGTCACGAACAAGCAGAAATCCAAACCCAAAGCGGATCCCCTATTCAAAACAGAAGTCACCAAAATCAACAGAGAGATCGTCATCGAAACGAACAAGAAATCACCGGCCACCCCTTGCGATATCAGGACAAGAATCAACTCCAAAATCGAAAACCCGGACTGCCAATTTATTGCCGCCAGGAAAACCTCAAAAATAACATCGTACTAGAAACCAAATTCAACACACCTGCCTCGAAAGCCTTCGAATACAAACAAGAAATCAAAGCAGCCCTGAAAGAACTCAAAGTCCCCTTTGTTAACATCAGGGTTAACTCCAGATATTATAAATTCATCGTACATGGAATCCCTACAACAATCGGACACGGTTACGAAGCAGGACAGGCCATGGCCTCAGAAGTGTGAAGCAACTACGGAACCACATTTGAAATGGCACAAATCCCCAGATGACTCAGCAGACCCGAGGCCAGAGTGTGGTAAACACACTCGTCAATGATAATCGCACTTCGCGGACAGTATATAAAAGACAACCTCGGACTACGATACCTCACCCTATTCGACCGATAATCCAAAATCGACAACTACCTCTCAGCCAGCCCAGACACCCATTGCTCCAAATGCATAAAATATGGCCACCGATATGAAAGATGCTCTCACCAAATCAGGAGATTTGGACATTGTGCAGAGGACCACCAAATAAAGGAACATCCATGCTCCGAATGCTCAAGAGGCGTCAGATGTATCCACACACCCATCCGATGCTACCATTCCAAGACCTCCCACAAAGCAACAGACGGGAATTGCCTACAACGAACCAAGGTGCGAATTACAAACAAACTCGGACCAGACACAAATGCGACCTCACTACCAGTACCCATAGTAATCTCAGCAGAAGCCCCCGCAGAAGAAAACACAGCCATAGATAAAACCCAATGAGTTACAACAAAAGAAATACAGCTATCGAACAGCAACTGAACTGCACAAAAAACGGGCTTACAACAAAGTCAGTAGTGAAGGAAGCAGAACAGGACCACAACATACTTTTTCTTATGTGATAAGAACCATGGAAGAATAAGGACGGCCACCCACCAGAATCCCCTCTCTTCTACCTATTCACAGCCAGCACCAAGGGTACCAAAGCCGCCATATATATCAGAAAATAATCCAACCTAAAACCAAAACACCATTATACCCACAATAATTTCATTGTCTCCGTAACGGTGGAAATCTAGAGCCAAAAAACACATATTCTCAACATATACTCACTAGGATGAAGTGGGCCCTTCGCAGTAATTTCCCGCCAATAACTATCATCCAAAACCTCCTCGTTATGGGGGACTTCAACAGCCATCACTAACTCTGGCATGGAAACAGATCCCACGACTACACCAATATGATCAGACCAGACAAGTCAAGATCCAAGAAGCTGAAAAGATGGATCGATTGATAAAGGCTATCCCTACTCAATGAACTAGGCGAATTCACACACTTCCCTAAGAACAACAATGGACTGACCATCATCGATCTAACACTAATCAAAGGACCAGTCCTAGACTACGATGTCCGCTGGAACATCCACCGTCATGGGGTGGGTTCCGACCATGGAAAAACGATAATACAACTACGAATAGGAAAACCCCCCCACATCCCCAGAAGGCTATGGTATCGAACAAACTGGGAGAAATTAGAAGAAAACATCCCAGGCCTCTACTTCCCCGTCAAAGCGTGGGAATCGCAGAAGCATACAAAGCAATCAGTCGACTTTATACTTAAACATATAGACAAGTTAATAGACTAAGTCACCCCATAAAGCCAAGGACACATCAAATCTAAGAAATGGTAGACCCCGGAACTAAAAAGGCTCAGAATGACCCTTAACACAATGGAAAGGAAAGCATTCAGGAAAACAAGCAGGAAATCGAACTCTATAATCTGCAAAGCCAAAGCAGAACAGAGGGATAAAGAATTCACGGAAGCCAAAGGAAGTGCCATCTGGAAACTAGTCAATTCAGGAAGGAGAAGGGATATCACAATCCCAACCATACAAGTTGAAGCAACTTTTGTGGAGAAGTGCCAAGCTTTAAGAGCCCAACTCTTCCGCACAAATTGGACGTCCCCCAACAAACCCCCACTCCAAATCAGACCCCTCTCCTTTGATTTTAGTGACACATTTCAGGAAGTGACACCAGAAGAAATCACATCCGCAATTAAATTTTGCCCAATACACTCAGCCACTGCCCCCGATAGTATCCCATACCCGTTCATACAGGCGACAATAAAAGCAAACACCCAACTCTTCCAAGATATGTTCTCAGCCATGCTCCACCATGGAGTCCAACCAGATCGATGGAAAGTGCCAAAATGTGTACCAATCCCAAAACCAAGAAAATCCGACTAGACATTGGCCAAAACCTACCGACCAATCTCCCTGTTGCAATTCTTCAGCAGAGTATTGGGAAAAATAGTGGCAACAAGACTATGCACAGTCAGATCCATTCTAGAAACAATCACCAAAGACCAATTCGGAGGCAGACCAACAATCTCAGCGATCGATGCCCTACTCCAAACCCTCATACTTATTCAACAGAACCTCTCACTCAAACGACCCACAGGAACCAACCCAGACAGACCAACACTCCTCACAAATGATATACAAGGAGCTTTCAACTACGTCGACCACCTCTTATTCGCAAAAATCATGACCCAACAAAAGTTCCCGACTTACCTAACCAACTGATGTAAGGAATTCAACATCCACCGAACACTCCAATTCAGTTCAATAACGAACTAGAAACCCCACAACAATACAACTCGGGACTACCCCAAGGATCCCCACTATCCCCAGTTCTATTCATAATATACGCAGTAGTCATAACAGACCCCAGCAACTCCAACAAACAACTCAACACAACCTACATCGATGACGACACACTCGTCCAAATTGCAAAAACGCCCCTCTTCGCCACCAAAAGGCTAAACGAAAGAATGGCCGAAAGGGTCAAAAAGGCAACCCCCTCAACATCAAATACGAGCCACAGACGTCCGACCTTATCTTCTTCAAACCCACAAAATCGAATTCCCGCACACCAAAGCACCTAGTCACAATCGCAAATGAGGAAATCTACCACAAAGACAGACTCAAATACGTCGGAATCTGGCTGGACTCAAACCTCTCCTTCCAATCACACATATAAGAAACAATCACTAAGGGCCTCCATATCCCAGGGCAAATCAGGAATATAGCATACTTTCCTACAAAAACGTTAAAATCCACCCACCACTTTATCATCCAAGGCCTCCTCCCTACAATCCTATGGGGATCGGAAGCATAGTGCACAGGAGCAGAGCACGCTCTCAGATCACTCCACCCACTCTACAATGAAGCAGCCCCAGTTATAACCGGCCTACCCCGCTTGACAAAAATCGAAAAGCTACTAAAAGAGGCAGCACTCTCCCCACTGGAACACCTCCTCACCCACAAAATACGGAAATACTTTACACGGATCCTTTGATATCCGGCTGGCCACCCTCTCAACGAAGAACTTATCCAACTCCTCACCTCCAAGACAAAGAATTCCAAAGGCATGTGCCTCCACCGAATCGCGACACTCATGCTTCCCTTCTAGTAAACAGGAAACCGTAGAGAACGATGGATACAAAACGATCTCATCACCAAACGCATGTTGGAAGAATGGAACTCCACCCCGATCACCAACTACCATGAACCCGGAACCCTCAAAATCAACCCCAAATGAACGAAACTTCCAATATCTAAGGCAAAACTGATACACCGCATACAATGCCCGGTCACCAGACTAGACACACACACAGTATATACAGACCCCGAGCCCTGTCAGTGTGGTTCAGAACAATTGTCCAAACATGCCATGATAGAATGCCCCCGATGGACACAAATCCGAAGGCAACTGATGAACAACCTCCCAGGGCCACCCACTTGGGAAAACTGCCTCTTCATGAACCTCAACGTAAACCTCATATTACAATTCGTAGCCAAAACAAACCTATTTGACTGGTACGAGATGGACGAGGAGGATCCGGAGGATTAAGGCTTTCCTACTTTTCTCTACACGTTCTTCCGTATCTCCTTGCTCAATTCTTCTTTCCTTCGTGTTTCTCATTTTCCTCTTTCTTTCCTTTGTTTGATAGCGGAGCTTGATGGTGTGCGATAAGTCTTGTACTTCAAAGAAATATAAATTATCTATCCATTTATGCTGTATTCATCAGCAAGTTTGTACATATTCATGAATCTCCCAATAGTCTCCTGAGTCTCCTGAGTCTCTCTTGAGATTTCAAAACTGATTTTGATTCTCTGGAGACTCAGGAGATACTTTACAGAAATTATTAAGTTTGCCAATGTTTACTCCAGTAATACTACTTTTGTTCCACGTCTTGTCGTAGAGTTCAACTAGTTTGTCATACCAGGTAGAGCCGCTCCATAGTCCATAGTCTTGTACACCTACTACTACGTTTTCGCCTTGGTTGTATTCTTGGTACCATAGTCCCTACGCCCATAGACCCCCGTTACATTTACCTTTTGCTGAGTGATCTCATTCTGCCAGGAAAAACCGCTATCGAAACCCATTAACCGGGCCAAAGAATACTAGTATGGAGACGCCAGGAGGTGACTTTGCTTCTAGACCTGTCGCGACGATATCACTTGATAAAGGGACGCAAAGGTCTTGTCGCGGATTACCCAAGTGTCGCTATGCAGGTAAGAAATCGCTTTGTATTCTCTGGAGCGTCTGGTGCGTCTTGTATTGGCAGCATTATATTTGGGCTAAGGCGATAGAGTGATTCGTGAAGAGGAGGTATTACGCAGTTGAACTAGTATTTGTAATGGGGTTTCCGTTATTTTCTTTCAGTTTCTGTTACGCAGGGTATTAGTCATCAATGGACTAGAAGTTGGATATATAAGGGGGGGTTGTCCCGTGCCTTTTCATGTTTTCCTTCTTCTTCTCTTCTCTTCATGCAATCTCTGTATTTACTTCACGAATACTACTCTTATTCTACCTCTCGCCATAGGGTTCAACTGATTGGTCAGACCAGGCAGAGCCACCCCATACTCCATAGTCTTGAATACCTACTACTACGTCTTCGCCTCGGTTGTATTCCTTGGTACTATAGTCCCTACGCCCATAGACGCCCGTTACACGTCTGTGGCGCCCAGGCGTGACAAGATGAGACTTTATTTTTTGTTGATGACTCCTATTTAAAATAGATTTAAGCTTAAGTATAGTTAAATACATTCATTATTTAATATTGAGTTATAAGTTTTTGCTTTTTTTTAATTCCTGCAATCTTGCTGGCATGCTACCAATAATCCATTCCAATCCTTTGACTTCAGCCTATTTCACCCTTCCTGAATTGTCTTTGCCATCTGTTTTACAGTATTCGGAAATTCAGACCTTGCTTTAATCAGTTGTTTCATAATTTCCCATACATTCTCTATTGGGTTAAAGTCAGGTGATTGAGCAAGTGTGGAATGGAGAGGGATGTCAAGTATTTTTTTGACTTCCACCAATGCCTTTTGAGTCCCATGCCATTGCGCCATATCCTCAATATATAGACCACCCGTAGATGCATCATAGTCAAGCATACCCATAAAGGCTGACGCAGCTATGGGTCCTAAGACTTGTTCCATATAGTGCATTGCACAAATACATTTTCTACCAGTACCGACCAAAAACACTAGCTCTGACTTCCAATTGAAACTGGTTGCTTCCCATACATGAACAGACCCCCGTCCACTGTTGAAAGTATATTGAATAAAATCATCCTGGGAATCATTCACCTGGAAGTCGTATCACCCACGCTGAGCCAGGAGCAGAGGTGTCAAAGGTGAATTCATCGGAATACATGTGGGAACGCTAAAAGTCTTTTGTTTTGCCTAACTGTTCATTGGTGTAGGCTGTTCTTTCATGTTGATTTTCACAACTAAGGACTGGCTTCTTGCAGGCCTTGCATCAGTGTTAGCCTTTTTGAGCTAGTGCGCGTTGAATTGTATGCAGTGACCCATCAAGATTGGCTGTTTTCCCTAATTTCCTCCAGCAAAGCCCTTTTCCCTCACAGCCCCTTCTAATAATCCTAATAATGTGTCGGATGTCGTGTTCTGTGAGTTGGCGCGGGCGGCCGGGTCAGTGGTGGTTGAGGCGGGAATGATGAGAATTTCGGCACCAGTCACTAATGGTTTGCTGTGGTACCCCGGTCTATTGAGATACCTCAGTTTGAGAACGCCCATCTTCAAGTAAAGTATATACCCTTACTCTAGTGGGTGTCGTCCAGTGGCCACTGTGCCCATTGCGGAGGGGAGTGGAACCCATCGTTGGCGTTTATTTGTGGGTAGTTGCCGTTGCTAGACGTGCAACTGGGTTCTTTTGACCACGGGCTCGTACGTAAATCACGACCCCATTGATCGCTATATCCCCGCTCCGCTCACAAAGGCTCACTCGCTCCACGAGCTAACTCCCATCCCTGTTTATAGAAATAAAAATTAAAAATCACTCCTGTTTTTTTTACAGCTTTCAAAATACACTCGCCAGGAAAGTACATCAGGTAGCCAATGCTAAATGCATGCACTAAAAGCTGGCCATGGTGGGTCCCCAGATTTAATACAGGGTTATTGAAAAAGATGATATTTTTTCAGATGAGGTGTATTAATAGTTTACGTATGTACTACCACCACAAGATGCCCCTCCTTCCCCGCCCCGCAGGCCTTCCGCTATTTCGTATAGGCGGGGGCCGAGGTGAAGGGTCAGTAGTTTGTTTTTCTGTTTCATGCATGAGAGAATCTGCGCGCCGCCACTTTCTACAGATTGTCTCTGGGTACTGATTGAATTGCAGACTCCCCGGTCGACAGGTGAAGGCGTTTGTGCAGGTACATAGATATATCTAAACGCCGGAAGTGAGTATGACCTTTACTATTTCCATACTCCCAAATCGCACCGTCCCGAATAATTAATGGTGCGAAATAAATATTTATTTAGTAGACCATAAGCAGACATAAGAACGAGCCGTCAGGCCCACGTCAATCATACACTCATTCTTTACCCCCATATACCCACCCCACACCGCAGCCTCCGAGAAAAGCACGCCCCCCCCCCCCCCCCCCCCACGAACCCCAAACTACGCAATCGCAAACCACACCTTCTCCCACCTACACCGCGCAAGTCAGCGTCATATCATAATCAGCTCCAGCACCACCTCAGACTCCAAGGCAACTTACGCATTCCTCGCCTCCTTCGGCACGTTGTCGCGCTCGTAGGCGTCCACCTCCTCCTTGCCCGTCCAGATGTCGATCTCGGCGGGGCGCGTGAGCTTCGTGCGGTACCACAGCTTGTGCCCGATGAAGGGCACCGCGAACATCAGTATTCCCGAGTACTGCGATCCGCTTGTCAGCTTCGTTACTCCACTTCCGGGGGGGATGGGTGCTCACGGTGGCGAAAAAGTCAGAGACGGACCAATTTTGGGGGAAGAAGACGTCGAAGCCGCTGATTACTGTTTGTGGTGTTAGCATTTCCTTTTTTCTTTTTTTTTTTTCTTTTTTCGCGGGGGAGGGGTCGGGAGAGGTACTGATAAAGAAGGTGACCATGGTGACGCCGTAGTAGGCGGCGTAGGGCATGAGCACGGAGTGGAAGGGGAGGGCCGAGTGCTCGATGCCCTGGGACTGGTAGGCCTTGCGGAACTGGATGGTGGCCAGGAAGAGCGTGAGCCAGTTGAAGAGACTGGAGAGGGTGGTGATGTTCATGAACCTGATCTGTCAGCGTAACTCCGGGAGGTGGAGTATAAGGGGAGAGTTCAAGAGGAGTACCAGTTAAAGACCTATACATGTACCCGTTAGAAAGACCATAGGTTCAAGACGGGGGATAGAATGCACACTCACCACCGACGACCGCTCAGACAGCAGCAGGAAGGACAGCATGGTGAAGGCAAAGACGGTGCACACGGCAAAGTACGGGATGCCGCGCTTGCTGCAGCGCGCAAAGACCTTTGGGGCGTGGCCGGTGATTGCGAGCGCGTAGAGGTTGCGGGATGCCGCAAACATGAAGCTGTGCGTGCAGTCAGCCAAGATGTTCATTCCATGGGCTATAGATGCGGGTATGATCGAGTGTGGACACACCTGTTTCCGCAGGACCAGGCAGAGGTGAGGATTACGGCGTTGATGACGCTGGGAAGGCCGTCTGCAGACGTAGGTCAGCATCATCGTATAACAATATAAATCCAAAGCACTGCAGACGGAGACCACACACCGATGCCCGCATTCACAATGGCCGCAACCCACGGCGAGGCTGCAGCGCCCTTTGCGCCGTTGCCCAGGGCCGTGGTGAGGCCCGGGTCGTTGTATGGCACCTGGGCATCTCAGTCGTCAGTCTTCATTCAGTCCTCGCTACCGGCACCGGTTCTCTCTGGATCTCCCCCCGGACACACGCACCAAGACACCGATCGCCAGCACGCCAAACACATAGAAGATGAGCACGCGCCAGAACGTTCTCCGCACGGCCTTGGGGATGTTGCGGCGCGGGTTCGTCGTCTCGCTTGCGGCGACGCAGATGACCTCTGACCCGCCAAAGGCAAAGCAGCTGGTACGTGGAGGATCGATCAGTACACGCCGGCGGCAGTAGAGTGCATGGAGGACCGGTAGAGAAGTAGTACTCACGCATTCACAAACGACTTGAGGAAGCCCAGGAACCGCCCGGTCGCGCCCGGCTTGAGGTAGGCGCGCATGGCCCCGGGATCGTTCCAGTAGCGGAACCCGATGCGGTCATGAGTCGGCCCGCCGCCAAAGAAGAGAATGACTGCGAGGAAGAGCAGGCCGATGATCGTGATGATTTTGATGCTCGCAAACACAAACTCGGCCTCTCCGTAGCCCTCGACGACTGCGGGTTCATAATAGGTTGTTAGTACTGCAGAGTGCACGTGCGGGGGGGTAATAATTGGGACGGATGCGGGCGGGGGCTAATCATATTATATTACCGAATATGTTGAGGATGAATATTACACCAAGGATGATGACAATCCACACGGCGATGTTGACCTGGGGGGTGAGGTATTAGTATGGTAATGGAGGATATATATATTTATATATTCACAGATTAGAGCACTCTCTACTCACACTGTCGTTCCAGTACTCAATCAGAAGGATGGCCGCCGACACCTCTGCACACACGGTGATGCCGGCCCCGAGCGTGTAGTTCCATCCCATCGCGAAGCCCCACGACGGGTCGAGATAGCTGTGGCCGTTAGCACGGCACTCTCTAATTGCAGTATGATGTATCCGTCTGCATATATATACTGACCGGTGCGCATAGACAGTCAAACCCCCCGGAATGGGCAGCCAAGTCGTCATCTACCCAAGCAACAGTCCCCCCGCCCCCTTAGCACTTGCCACATATATATCCACAGACACACACACACACACACACACACACAGACATCTGTCACTCACCTCCCCAATCGCCAGCATCAGCGAGTATATCACCGTCCCCACGATCGAGTACGCCATCAGAATGCTCAGCGGGCCCGCCCTCAGCAGCGCCGCCCCGCTCCCCACAAACAGCCCCGTGCCAATGATGCCGCCGATGGCGATAAACTGCACATGCCGTGCCTTGAGCCCGCGCCGCACATGCCCGTACTCCTTCTCGTCGACGCGCCCCGTGTAGTGCGCGTGTTCGGCGGGCGCGCTGGAGCGCTCCAGGTCCGAGCTGGCGCTGTCCTTCTTTTCGACCACGCCGGGGTCTTTTTGAGGTTCTGTACTGCTCATTTTGGATGGGAGAGTTCAGCCTAGTGTGGAGCTGCTTGGATAGCTGTGTAGTAACTGCTGGCTGGGCTGGGGGGGGGGGGGGGGGGGGGACGAGATGCGGCGGTGGGGAGACTATATATATATATATAACAGAGAGAGCTCGAATCACGCAAGCAGCTCACTCGTCCTGGGGCCTATCATACAAGTATAGTACATACCTATTGCGATACAGTCTCATACAGAGCATACGATACATTAATTGCAACTACTATACTCCACCGCACCCCATTTCCTATTTCCGGGTGATACTAGTAGCAGTAGATAGAGTACTATTCCCACCTGCTGCAACCAGAAAGCTTCTCTCAACCACAGCCAATCGCCTGCGCAATGACCGTTGCAGCACTGAAACAGCACCTGCAGCAGCTGAACTGGAGAGACAGACAAGAAGAGAAAAGCAACGAAAAAACAAAAAAAGGTCTCGTTATCGCCCACCACATTGATTGATCACCGCCGGCCGGTGCGACTGCCCCATCAAGCACTCTGCGTGACCGGACACGATGGGCCAGCTTGTGCGACACGAGGCCGACACCGACAATGCTACAGTACATGTGGGTAACGGTGGTACAGGCAGACCCGCGAGGCGGACACAAAACAAAATACCGCCATAACTCGAAAAATTGGCTAGCTTCCAGAGATCAAAATTACTTGTATGGGAAACTTCTGATGCAGATCAATGCCATTCAACCAATCACTCGAGTGATAATCCCTGGCCGGAGATAGCCAATTTTTCGAGTTTTGGCGGTATATGTATATTATATATGTGCTCTGTATGTACTAGGTATTCTACACTTTCTTGTCACTCCATCATCGTGCGGGGAGCGCCGCGGGGAAAGACTGTCGAGTCTACCTTGACAGGCGCTTCGCGGTGCACATGGCCTGGAGGGAGGAGGATCGCCCGTTTGTGTGTATTTATATATTGAGCAGCTTCATAGGTATGTACGTAGAGTATGGTAGGATAGGGTAGATGTATACGTATGAACGGGTGATCAGCACAGTAAGGAGTGGAGTGTCGAATACGGTGTCTGGTCCATCATCCCCCCACCCCGCAGATCGGTGCTGCCCAATCTCTGCGCGGGATATATATGGGTAGAGCCGGCTGGTGATATACCACATGATGGATGATGGCCAGAGGATATCGTGCTTAATTGTCTCCACTCCCGCTCATGCTATTAATATCATGCATGTGCGTGTGTTCAGTGCTCAACTCACTGGTTATCGTCTTAAAGTGGCCGCATCAAGAGGGCAGCGGTCAATCGACAAGGCGCGCAGAATTAAACAATTTAATCGAATTAACGCTTTCAAGCCAAGCTGGAGAAGAATCTCGTTCCAGCAGGAGCTTATTCCAACTTCCACAGGCGCATTTTATTCTCCGTCCCACTACGCAAAGATAAGGTCTCCACAATCCCCAAAATCCAGCGCTACAGCCCCAAGCTTCTCACCAGAGACACCAAGCACCCCACAATCCACTCTCTTCTAGAAGGCTACCTCTACGATCAACCATGTATGTATGCACCCCCACGCGCTTTCGATGTGGACTCAGGGTTAGGGTTTCCCGCCATTTATTAATTGTACCCGCCGTCCAGGATACATGCATGGCACGGACGGAGAGGACATCGGGTAGGTATTCTCCACGGCGGTTCTCGCTTCGGATGCTGCATGCCCGGATTATCCTCTTCTTCCGGGGTGGTAATTACTTTGGAGGTGCGCGGATAATTGGGCCTTTGCATCTTGTTTGATTTGCTATCAGTGGTTGTACTACTACTGTGACCATGGTGGATCACTGTGGAGATGCGGGTGTTTACTAACCGGGCATGGCGGGGAGAGGTTGAGGTTGAACTTTTGGAATTGGGGTTTGATAGTCCTGGGTAGATTGGGCGATTCTTTGATGTGCTCAGTTGTATATCTTCCTGTCGAGTATTGTGGCGAGACGGTCTGAAGACGGCACCAGTTGCAGCTGATGATACTCGGGGCAGGCAATAAGAACCTGAAAATGCAAGCTGCAAGCAGGTGCTCAATTTGGTGTAGCTTTTCGCCAGCCGCGAGTCAGAGGTTGTCACCATCAAAAGTCATTTTCAGGTTCTTCTTACCTGCCCCGACTACATCCAATCTGATTGGGTGCTGGTGCTCTAGAACGGATTTCAGGTAACGTGCTGTTGGCAGAGAGAGAAATACATGTAGTATTAAGTGAACCTTCCTGGGCATGGGTACAAGTATAACTGCACCTCGTCCTCTCTTACCAATCATAGACGAGGCTTTAATTACTTGTACTCGGGAACCTTATTATTGCTGCCCGCTCGTGTAATCAATCCTTTAGTAACGTGAGTGTCGAGAAGTGGAGCCGGCTACAGCTCTGCAAGAACACGACCGTCATATCTCGAGCACCCATCCAAATACCTGTAATTAACTCTCAACCACCCGATAAGTATGCCAAGCCTTTGTGGAATCTTGAACATACTAAGCTTTCACCCTTCTAGCCAGGATATGTATGTACAGGGGTTTTTATGGCCCAGTAAATGCTTATATCTACCACCTGGGCAACCTGCGCTTCGATAGATGTATGGCTCGAGAAGCTATGGGGGCTAGGTGTGTAAACTTCGGCGTTCTTTTTTTAAAGAATCGGTCAATCAAACTTATAGAAA
>NW_025763488.1:0-40100 GCF_003444635.1 Morchella importuna | reverse complement strand
TTTCGGATTGCTGCCGTCCATCTTCTACTGGTTTTCCTGAAAGATTCCCTATCTTCGTCCTTTTGGGTGTTTCTGGCTTTCCTTTCTAGTGTGTTGAGGGTTGATTTGATTTCTTTCAGCTCTGGGGTCCCCATTTCTTAGATTTGATGTGTCCTTGGTCCATGGGGTCACCTGATCTATCAGGTTATCTATATGTTCGAGTATGAAGTCGACCGATTGCTTTGTGTGGTTCTGGCATTCCCATGGCTTCGGGGGGGAACTGGAGGCCTGAGATGTTCTCTTCCAGTTTTCCCCAATTCGTTCGGTGCCATAGTCTCCTGGGGGTGTGGGGGGCTTTTCTATTCGTAGTTGTAGGATGGTTTTCCCATGGTCGGATCCGGCTCCGTGTCGGTCAATGTTCCACCGGGCGTCGTGGTCCAGTACTGGTCCTTTGACTAAGGTCAAGTCAATGATGGTCGGTCTGTTGTTGTTTCTGGGGAAATGTGTGAATTCGCCTGGTTCGTTAAGTAGGGATAGCCTTTGTCGATCGATCCATCTCTTTATTTTCCTGGATCCGGGTTTGTCCGTTCTGATTGTGTTGGTGTAGTCGTGGGATCTGTGCCCATACCAGAGTTGGTGGTGGCTGTTGAAGTCTCCCATGACGAGGCAGTTTTGGATGGTGGTTATCTGTCTGGAGATTTCTGCGAAGGGTCCGCTTCGTCCTGGTGAGTATATGTTGAGGATCTGTGTTTTCTGATTCTGGATTTCCACCGTGACGGAGACGATGAAATTACTGTGGGTGTAGTGGTGTTTTGGTTTCAGGTTGGCGTGTTTCCTGATGTATGTGGCGGCTTTAGTGCCCTTGTTGCTGGCTGTGAATAGGTAAAAGAGAGGGGATTCCGGTGGGTGGCCGTCTTTGTTGTTCCATGGTTCTTGTAACAAAAGGAAAAGTATGTTGTGGTCCTGTTCTGCTTCCTCCACTACTGACTTTGTTGTAAGCTCGTTTTTTCGCACAGTTCAGTTGCTGTGCGATGGCCGTTGTTCTTTTGATGTGACTCATTGGGTGTTATCCATGGCTGCATCTTCTTGGGGGGGGTCTTGGGCCGGGATGACGATGGGTATTGGTAGTGGGCTTGGGTTTGTGTCTGGTCCAAGTTTCTTTATGATGCGGGCTTTGGTACGTTCTGGGCAGTTGGCGTCTGTTGCTTTGTGTGGGGCCTTGCAGTGGTAGCATCGGATGGGTGTATGGATGCATCTGGTACCTCCTGGGCATTCTGAGCATGGGTGTTCCTTTGTTTGGTGGTCCTCTGCACAGTGTCCGCATCTCCCGGTTTGGTGGGAGCATCTTTCGTGTCGGTGGCCATATTCTAAGCATTTGGAGCATTGGGTTTCTGGATTGGCTGGGAGGTAGTTGTCGATTTTGCATTGCCGGTCGAATAGGGTAAGATATCTCAGTCCGAGGTTGTCTTTTGTATATTGTCCTGGGAGTGCGATGATCATTGACGAGTGCGTTTTCCCTGCTCTAGCCTCAGGTCTGCTTAGCCATCTGGGGATTTGTGCCATTTCGAAGGTGGTTCCGTAGTTGCTTCTGACTTCTGAGGCCATGACCTGTCCTGCTTCATAGCCGTCTCCGATTGTTGTTGGGATTCCGTGTACGATAAATTTGGACCATCTGGAGTTGACCCTTATGTCAACGAAGGGGACCTTGAGTTCTCTTAGGGCTGATTCAATTTCTTGTTTGTATTCGAAGACTTTTGAGGCGGGGGTAGCAAATTTGGTTTCTAGCACGATGTTGTTCTTTGAGGTTTTCCTGGCGGCGATAAGCTGGCAGTCTGGGTTTTCGATTTTTGAGTTGATTCTTGTTCTGATGTCGGAGGGGGTGACTGGTGATTCCTTATTTGTTTCGATGACTATTTCCCTGTTGATTTTGGTGACTTCTGGTTTAAATAGTGGGTCCACCTTAGGCTTGGGCTTCCTCCTGTTTGTGACCATGGTGTATTCGGGGTTGGCGTTTCCTGCTGCGATGGATGCGTAGGATTTGGTGCTTGTGGGATTGGTGTTTCTTTTCCTTTTCCTTTTGGTTGTTGTTGAGCATGGTTCGAGTTATTGATGGGTGCGGGGGGAGGGGCGGGGATGGTGGCAGCGGTGACGGCGGCGGTGGTTGTGGCAGTTCTTCCTTCGGCGGCCATTTGGTTGTTGTGCCTGTTGATGGAGAGATTGGTGAGTTGGTGTTGTAGGCGGTGGAGTTTCTCGGATGTTTTGTCCTGGTTCTTTGTCATTTCGAACATTTGTTTGGCCAGGGTGTCGACGGTGTGCTTGAGGGATTCATTTTGGACGGATAGGACTTCGATGGTGGCTTTCAGATTCTTGTTGGTTTGTTCGGTTGCCTTGTTGAGGGGTTCGAGCGCCACGGTGAGGGCATTTCTAATTACCCACGAGATGTAATTGAGATCCATTCTGGCATGGGTTTCTTGGGGGACGATGCTAGGGTGGATGTAGTCATACTTTGGTGCGTATGGTTCATTGTATTGGGTGTATTCGGCGAAGATAGAGAAGGGTTCGCCGCTGGGTTGGGTTTGCTCGATCGTGGTGGACTGTGTTTGTTGGGTGGATTGACTGGATTGGGTGTCGGCAAAGCGTGGGGGGGCTGGGGTTCCTGGGGGGGGGCTCCTGCAAACCAGGAGCTCAGAGAGGCTTGTTGGGACATGATTGATGTTCCGGTTCGAGTTGGGTTTGGGAAGACTTCTGATAGAGTTCTTTTCCTGCCCGCGGTGTTTGGTGGGTTGGGTGGTGAGGCCAGGTTGTTGGTTGGTTTCGCTGCGGTCGCGAGACTTAGGCGAGGGCTTGAGGGGTAGAAAGTTCACAACTCAGGGACTAGAGCGTGGATGACTTCGCGTACGAACAGATGTGCGATAAGATACCAATAGATTACGGAGTCTATTGACATACAGGATCGTGTTCGAGTAAAAGTTTTATCGAGAGTGCAGGCCAAAAGTTTTATCGTTCGAAAGTTTTGGTGTTGCGAGGGTAAATACAGGAGGTTCCGTGAAGAGAAGAGGAAAGGAAGGAAAGCATGAAAAGGCACGAGACAACACCCCCTTATATATCCAACTCCTAGTCCGTTGATGACTAATATCTTGCGTAACGGAAACCGAAAGAACATAACAGAAAACCCATTACAAATCATAGTCCAACTGCGCGATTCCTTCTCTTCACAACCCAATCTATCACCTTAGCCGAAATATAATATTGCCGTTACACCGTTATTCCTTGTTTCCCGCGAGTCCAGAATCTCCTCAACCTCATATTTTTCCTCCTGTTCGACGATAACAGGCGGCGGGGGTGGTTGTACCTGACCCGGTACGGGGTCCTGTGCGGCGGGGTCCAATAGCGACACATGGAAGACAGGGTGCATCTTCATACTCCGGGGGAGGTCGACTCGGTAGGCATATGGGGAGATAACTGCCTTGATAGGGAATGGTCCGAGTTTCTTCCAGTCGAGTTTCCTCGAGTTGCGGGTGGTGCGGATATTCTTTGCTGAAACAAAGACCATATCGCCGATATTATATTGGGGCGCGGGGGTTCGCTTCGCGTTGGTGTCTTGCTCTTGCTGGTCTTGTGCCGTTCGGATATTGGTGCGTAGGTATTCATGTAGTTCCAACATCTTCCCGGCGAAGTGCTTCGCATCGAGGCTAGGCGGTGTCTTATCGGATGGTCTGATCGTCACCGTGAACCGAGGGTGGAAGCCGAAGTTTGCGAAGAAAGGTGTAGCTTTCGTGGAGACGGAGACCTGGTTATTGGCAGAGAATTCGGCCATGGGGAGCCATTTGACCCAGTCATCCTGTTGGTAGGACACGTAGCCTCGTAAGTATTGCTCCATCACAGCGTTGAGTCTTTCGGTTTGGCCGTCTGTTTCCGGATGGAAGGCAGTGGACATCCTTGCATCGATCCCGAGGTGTTTGCATAGTTCCTTCCAGAACTTGGCAGTAAATTGTGTGCCACGGTCGGAGGTGACGTGCGTAGGTAGGCCATGGAGTTTCCAGACATTTCGGAGGTATAGTCGAGCGACGTCCTCGGCGTTAACAGTTGTATTGCAAGGTAGGAGGTGTCGCATCTTTGTTAGCCGATCGACGATTACCATGATTGCGTCGTATCCTTCACTCTCCGGTAATGCAGTAACGAAGTCCATCGATACTTCCTGCCAGGGTTGTTCGGGTATTGGTAGGGGTCGGAGTACGCCGAGTTTCCCGTGGGTGCTTGGTTTGCTTCGTCGACAGGTATGACAATTCCGGACATAGCGGCCAATATATTTCCGCATGCGAGGCCAGTAGTAGTCCCTACTGATGAGTTCGAATGTCTTTTCGTGTCCGGGGTGTCCAGCAGAGGGAGCGTCGTGGTAAAGCTTGAGAATTTGGAGTTTAAGGGGATCGTATTTAGGCACGTAGAGGTTACCGCGGTAAAGTAGTCGTCCTTCGTTCTCACTGCATTCGGCCATTGATATTTCCTTCGACTGTTGTTTGCCTCTGCTTCGCATGTCTAGTATCCTTTGTGGGAATGGGTCAGCTTTGTATCCTTCGTCAAATAGTTTGTTCAGTGAGGCGTTCTTTTCAGCGGGTTCATTTGATAAAGAGCCCGCTAACAAACTTAGCTTAGTTTCCAAATTCTCCCTCTTCAACACGGTCTGACTCTGATGTAGATGTCTTTCATCCCCCTCTCCAGGGAGATCTCCTGATCTCCTTGTCAATGCGTCCGGTTTCCCACCTTGTTTCCCCTGCCTGTACTTGATGACGAAGTTGAATCTTGAGAGGTATTCTGCCCATCGTGCTTGTCTCCGATTGAGTTGTTTGGTACTCATGAAGTACTCGAGGTTCTTGTGGTCCGATATGACGGCGATTGGATGTGCGGCTCCTTCGAGTTCCGGGCGCCATTCTTCGAAAGATCGTATGATTGCCAGTAATTCCTTGTCGTAAATTTCGTAGTTACACTCGGCAGGGGAGTGCTTCTTGGAGAAGTAAGCCACAGGTCGGAGGGTATTATTGTCATCGTATTGTGAGAGTATGCCGGCGGAGACGTAGTCCGAAGCGTCGGTTTCTACAGTGATTTCCTTTTCGGGATTAAAGTGGGCAAGAACAGGGGCGGTAGTGAAAGCTTCTTTGAGGGTGTTGAATGCGGCTTGGGCTTCGCTTGTCCATGCCCATGTTCTGTCCTTCCTCGTCAGTACACTTAGCGGTGCAGCAAGCTTGGAGAATCCGTATATAAACCGGCGGTAGAAGTTAGCGAATCCGAGGAATGCTTGTACATCCTTGACTGTCTTAGGGACTGTCCAGTTCTGAACTGTATCTACTTTCTTGGGGTCCATCCGGATGCCGTTGGGTTCGATGATGAGGCCGAGGTAGGTGGTACTCTGTGTGTGGAACTCGCATTTCTCCGGTTTCAGCAGTATCCCGTTTGACTTCAAGGCTTCAAGGACCTTTTCGACGTGGGCTTGGTGTTCCTCGAGGGTGTCGCTGTAGACCAGGATGTCGTCGAGATAGGCCGTGCAGAATAGGTCGAGGTATTCGCGGACGCAGTCATTGATGAAGTGTTGAAATGTGGCCGGTGCGTTGGTGGGGCCGAAGGGCATTACCGTGTATTCGAAGTGGCCATATCGGGTGCGAAAAGATGTCTTCCATTCTTCGCCTTCGGCCATTCGAATCTGGTTATATCCCTGGCGGAGATCGAGCTTGGTGTACCATTTTGCTTTGGATAGTCGGTCGAGTGTTTCCCGGATGAGTGGTAGGGGGTACCGGTTCTTGATGGTTAGCTCGTTTAGGCCGCGGTAGTCAACGCAAAGACGCAGAGTTCCATCAGCCTTCTTAACAAATAGGACAGGGGCACCGGCAGGGGAGGAGCTGGCTCGTATGGAACCTTTTTCCAAGTTATCCTGTATGTACTTCTTGAGAACGATCAATTCGTCACGGGACATGCCATATAGCGGACCAAACGGTGGTTCCTTCCCTTCCTTGAGCGGTATTTTGTGGTCATATGGCCGGCGTGGTGGCATTTCATTAGCGAGGTCTTCGTCAAACATACAGTAGAACCTTTGGTATTTCGTTGGTATCTTGATTCTCCAGTCGTCCTTCGGGGTTTTGTCGATAGCTTGATCGATTTCCTCCATGGTTACGCTAAAGATCTGAAGTTTATCCCTTCGGGCGAAGCGGCAGAGGGCGGCGGAGCTGACGAGGTGGAAGCGGGGTGGCGGAGCGATTGCTTTGACGGGCGCGGCTTTCTTGGAGGCGTTACACTTGCGCTTGCATACTCTGACTCAAACTGTATGGTTTTTTCCTTAAACCGCAGAGTGGCGTCATGCAGCTGGAGCCAGGGGATTCCTAGTACAAGGGGGTAAGAGCCGAGTTTGGTGACGAAGAAGGGGACGGTTTCACGGTGGTCTTCGATGGACATAGGCAGTAGCATAGGTGGGTGATTTGACCAGAAGATATGGGTCGGCCGTCTATGACTTCGAGAGTGCGAGGTGATTTAAGTGGAAGTAGAGGGAAGTTGTTATGGCGCGCGAATGTCTCATCAATGAATGCGAACCCGGAGCAACCAGTATCAATCAATGCGTAGGTTTGAATGGGAGTTTTATTGTTTACAATTTTACAAGAAGCAACAAAATGATCACCATCCAGTTTATCCTCCACAGACGATACCGAGAAGCCAGAGATAGAGAACGCAGACAAAGGAAAAACATTAGGTGGTCCCGGGCAGGGCCATTGATCAAGCCCGGGACTAGTGAAAACCCGACTCGGAGGAGGCGGAGCTAGCGATCGGCGGGGGGGCGGGGTCATCGGGGGTGCGGACAGGTGCGAGGAGGGCACCCCTCATAGCCGGTTGGTTGCCATGGGGGCGGTTGGCGGAGGGGCAGTTGTCGAAGACGTGACCGGGGTTGACGCAGTACATGCAAAGGTTGTTGTCTCGCCTCCATTGTTTCTCAGCAGTGGAGGTTTTTCGTTGGCCATTGTGAAGGTGTAGCGTTGTTCGGGGGCCGGTCGTTGGGTGGGGCGAGCCTGCAGGGTGGAGAGGTCTATGGGGGCGAGGCCTCCAGCAGTGTGGGACGGATGTGCAGCGGCGGGGGGAGCGGTGAATTGGCCCATCGTGTTACAGATGGCCTTTTGTTCGGCCTTCCGGCCCCGGATTTGGTTGTCGATGGTCATGAGGGTCGTCGCATAGGTTTCCACAGTGTTTGGCCTGTCCGTCCTGTAACTCATAGCGTCCTTGAGGTCCTCGGACAATCCTTCGGCCAAAGCGTCTATTTTTGCCCCCTCATTGTAGTCTAGGTATGCCACGATGCGGAGAAACTGGGAATAGTACGTAGCAAAGTCTCCTTTGCCTCGTCTGAGTGCGACGAGTTGGCGGCGGGCGGTTCCTCGGGGGTCTGGATCTCCGAACGAAGCTTCTAGGTGGGCGACGAAGGCGGCGACGGAGGAGAAGGGTGCGGCGGGGTTGGCGTTGACAAGAGGAACGACCTGGTCTAGGGCCCTTCCTTCCATTCGGCTAACAGCATAGATGACCTTTGCTGCTTCGTTGCGGAACCTGTCGTCGTTGACCTCGAGTTTCATCCGGAGTTGAGTGATAAACCCAGGGAGCTTGGAACGGGTACCATCGAATTTCTCAGGGTCCGGGAACTTTTCGGACCTGAAGGCGGGGGCGGCATTGGACTGTGGGGCGGCATTTTGGGGGGGGCGACGGCGATGGGGGCAGGGGCAGCGGCGGCAGCACGGGCGATGTTGAGGTTCAGGTTGAGCTGGTTTATTTGCTCTTCCAGGTTATCGATGACTTCGTTGGCGGCGGCGAGTTGTTGGCGAGCTTCGTTTCGCTGGGCGATGCGGAGCTGGGAGTTTTTGGCGAGGTGGGTAAATAGGGCGGCGGGGTCTTGTTCGAACTGCTGTTTGAATTCCTCCACGTTATTGGGAGGGACCCATGCAGGTGGGTCGGCGGCGGACATGGCGTACGGTGCGGATGACGACGCAACGTAATCTCAAGGGGCGATGATAGCACGTATTCCGCAGGGTACGATATGCGACAGTAGAAGCTGTCGAGTTAGTCAAGCGAGGTCAAGCGAGGCACGAAGGTCTTCGTGGAAAGGAGAAGTAATAGCGTATATATTGAGAACCAGCGTAGATATAAAAGTGGTCCTGCCTGATATGATATGCCAGGTACGGACAGTGGTTACGGTAGGGAAATACAGAAGATAGATAGATAGTTTTTATATTGCTTTGAAGTACAAGACTTATCGCACGCCGGATCCTCCGCCATAAACATAGGAAAACAAAGGAGACCGAACAGAACAGAAAAAGGAAAAGGAAAAGAAGACGAAAACAACGAAGATCAAAAGAAGGTACAGAAAAGGAAAGAGAGAACAAAGAAACCTATCATCATTCCTCCGGGTCCTCCTCGTCCATTTCGTACCAGTCGAGTAGGTTGGTTTTTGATGCGAATTGTAGAATCAGGTCTACGTTGAGGTTGGTGAATAGTCAGTTTTCCCAGGTGTGCGGTCCTGGGATTTTGTCCATAAGTAGCCTTCGTATTTGAGCCCATCGCGGGCAGTCGATCATGGTGTGTTTGGAGGATTGTTCCGAGCCACATTGGCAGGGTTCGGGTTCCGTGAATGCTGCGTGTCTGTCTATTCTGGTGACTTGGCATCGTATGCGATGTATGAGTTTCGCTTTGGATCGGGGGAGTTTTGCTCGTTTGGGGTGAATCTTAAGGCTCCCTGGCTCGTGGTAATTGGTGCATGGGATGGAGTTCCATTCGTCCAGCATGCGTTTGGTGAGGGTGTCGTTTTGGATCCATCGCTCTCTGCGGTTGCCTGGTTCTTGGAAGGGTAGCATGAGTGATGCTATCCGGTGTAGGCCTGTGCCTTTTATGTTTTTTATTCTGGTGGGGAGGAGCTGTATGAGTCCTTCGTTGAGTGGGTGGTCGGCAGGGTGGCAAAGGATGCGCGTCCCATATTTTCGTGATTTGTGGTTGAGGAGGTGTTCGAGTGGGGGGAGTGCTGCCTCTTTCAGCAGTCTTTCGGTTTTTGTCCAGCGGGGTAGGCCTGTTACTATCCTGGCAGCTTCGTTATAGAGTGGGGATAGTGATCGGAGGATATGGTCGGCTCCCGTCCACCATGCCTCTGATCCCCATAGGATGGTAGGGAGAAAGCCTTGGACGATGAGGTGGTGGATGGATTTTACTGTCGTCCCGGGGAGGTGTGCGATGTTCCTGATTCTGCTTAGGGCTTTATGGCTTTTGGCGATGGTTTCTTCGATATGGGGTCGGAAGGAGAGGTTTGAGTCCAGCCAGACTCCAACGTATTTGAGTCTATCTTTAGGTTGGATTTCTTCTTTTGCGATTGTTACCCAGTTTCTGGGAGTTGGGATGTTCGACGATGTGGGTTTGAAGAAGACCAGGTCGGATTTCTGGGGTTCGTATTTGATGTTGAGGGGTGCTGCTTTCTTGACCCTTTCTGCCATTCTTTCGTTGAGTCTTTTGGTGATATAGAGGGGGGACTTTGCGAGTTGTACGAGTGCATCGTCGTCGATATAGGTGGTGTTGGTTTCTTTGGGAGAGTTGGTGGGGTCTGTTATCACCCCGGCGTATATCATGAATAATACTGGGGAGAGGGGGGAGCCTTGAGGTAGTCCTGAGGCATATGGTTGTGGTGGTTCCAGTTCGTGGTTAAATTGGAATTGGAGTGTTCGGTTGGTGTTGAATTCCTTGCACCAGTTGGTTAGGTAGGTCGGGAATTTTTGTTGGGTCATGATTTCTGCGAGTAGGAGGTGGTTGACGCAGTTGAAGGCTCCCTGTATGTCGTTTGTGAGAAGGGCTGGTCTGTCTGGGGTGGTTCCTGTGGTTCGTTTGATTAGGAGGTTTTGTTGTATGGGCGTGAGGGTCCGTAGTAGGGCATCGATCGCTGAAATTGTTGGTCTTCCTCCAAACTGGTCTTTGCTGAGGGTTCCAGGATGGATCCGGCGGTGCATAGTCTTGTTGCCACTATCTTTTCCAGTACTTTGCTGAAGCATTGTAGTAGGGAGATGGGTCGGTAGGCCTTGGCTGACGAGTAGTCGGATTTTCCTGGTTTTGGGATCGGAATGCATTTTGCCACTTTCCATCGATCCGGCTGGACTCCATGTCGGAGCATGGCCGAGAACATGTCTTGGAAGAGTTGGGTATTTGCCTTGATTGTTGCCTGTATAAACGGGTATGGGATGTTATCGGGTCCGGTGGCCGAGTGTGTCGGGCATGATCTGATTGCGGATGTAATTTCTTCTGTTGTTACTTCCTGGAAATCGTCACTAAGGTCAAAAGAGGGGGGTCTGATTTGGAGTGGGGGGTTGTCGGGGGACGTCCAATTTGTGGGGAAGAGTTGGGCTCTTAGAGCTTGGCACTTCCCCGCAAACGTTTCTTCACCTTGTATAGTTGGGATTGTAGAATCCCTTCTTTTCCCCGTGTTGATTAGTTTCCAAATGGCGCTTCCCTTGGTTCCATGAGTTCTTTTTCCCTTTGTTCTGCCTTGGCTTTTCGGATTGCTGCCGTCCATTTCCTGCTGGTCTTCCTGAAGGATTCCCTGTCTTCGTCCTTTTGGGTATTTCTGGCTTTCCTTTCTAGTATGTGGAGGGTTGATTTAATTTCCTTCAGCTCTGGGGTCCACCATTTCTTAGATTTAAGGTGTCCTTGGCTCCATGGGTTATTTGGTCTATCAGGTTGTCTATATGTTCGAGTATGAAGTCAACCGATTGCTTTGTGTGGTTCTGGCTTTCCCATGCTTCTGGGGGAAAGTGGAGGCCTGAGATATTTTCTTCCAATTTTTCCCAATTTGTTCGGTGCCATAGTCTCCTGGGGATGTGAGGGGGCTTTTCTATTCGTAGTTGTAGGATGGTTTTCCCGTGGTCGAATCCTGCTCCATGTCGGTCGATGTTCCAGCGGACGTCATGGTCCAGGATTGGTCCTTGACTAGTGTCAGATCGATGATGGTCGGTCTGTTATTATTTCTGGGGAAGTGTGTGAATTCGCCTGGTTCATTGAGTAAGGATAGCTTTTGTCGATCAATCCATCTTTTTAGTTTCTTGGATCCGGGTTTATCTGCTCTGATTGTATTGGTGTAGTCATGGGATCTATGCCCAGACCATAATTGGTGGTGGCTGTTGAAGTCTCCCATGACGAGGCAGTTTTGGATGGTGGTTATTTGTCGGGATATTTCTGCGAAGGGTCCGCTCCGCCCTGGTGAGTATATGTTGAGGATTTGTGTTTTTTGGTTTGAATTTCCACCGTGACGGAGACGATGAAGTTGTTGTGCGTGTAGTGGTGTTTTGGTTTTAAGTTGGCATGTTTTCTGATGTATGTGGCGGCTTTAGTGCCCTTGTTGCTGGCTGTGAATAGATAGAAAAGGGGGGATTCCGGTGGGTGGCCGTCCTTATTTTCCATGGTTCCTGTAACAAAAGAAAAGTATGTTGTGGTCCTGTTCTGCTTCCTCCACTACTGACTTTGTTGTGAGCTCGTTTTTCGCACAGTTCAGTTGCTGTGCGATAGCCGTGGTTCTTTTGGTGTGACTCATTGGGTGTTATCCATGGCTGCATCTTCTTGTGGGGGGTCTTGTGCCGGGATAACTACGGGAATTGGTAGCGGGCTTGGGTTTGTGTCTGGTCCGAGTCTGTTTGTGATTCGGACTTTGGTTCGTTCTGGGCAGTTGGCGTCTGTTGCTTTGTGGGGGGCCTTGCAGTGATAGCATCGGATAGGTGTGTGTGAGCATCTGAGGCCTCCGGCGCATTCTGTACATGGGTGGTCTTTGGTTTGGTGTTCCTCGGCACAGTGTCCGCATCTTCCGCTATTGGAGCAGCGTTCCTGTCTATGGCCGTATTCAAGAGATTTGGCACACTGGGTCTCTGGGTTTGCTGGGAGGTAACTGTCGATTTTGCAGTTCCTGTCGAAGAGGGTGAGGTATCGGAGGCCGAGGTTTTCTTTGGTGAATTGTCCAGGGAGGGCGATGATCATGGAAGAGTGTGACTTTCCGATTCGGGCTTCTGGTTTTGATAGCCATCTCGGGATTTGTGCCAGTTCAAAAGTGTTGCCGTAGTTGTTTCTAATTTCCGATGCTAGACATTGTCCTGCGTCGAAGGCTTCGCCTATGGAGGTGGGGATGCCATGGAGGATGAATTTTGACCATCTGGAGTTAATTCGGATGTCGACGAAGGGTACCTTTAGTTCGTTCAAGGCAGTTTCGATTTCCTTTTTATTCAAGGACCTTTGTTGCTGGGGTTGCGAACTTTGATTCCAGGATTATGTTGTTCTTGGTTGTTTTCCGGGCGGCAATTAGTTGGCAATCGGGGTCCTGGATTTTTGCATTGATCTTGCTCTGATATCCGATGGGGTGACTAGGAGTTCCTTGTTGGTTTCGATCACGATTTCCCGGTTGAGTTTGGTGATTTCCGGTTTGAACAGGGGGTCTGCTTTAGGTTTGGTTTTCCTCTTGTTCGTGACAGTCGTGAATTCGGGGTTTGTGTTTCCTGCCGCAGCGGACGCCTAGGATTTTGGTGGAGCCAGTGTTTCCTTAGCTTTCCTTTTGGCTGCTGGGCATGGTTGGGGTGGTTGGGGTTGTTGGCGGGTGTGGTGGGGGGCGGGGGCGGTGATGGTGGCAGCAGCGACGGCGGCAATTGCGGAGGTTCTTCCTTCAGTGATTGCTTGGTTGCTGGGCTTGTTGACAGAGAGGTTGGCGAGCTGTTGTTGGAGGCGGTGGAGTTTTTCCGATGTTTTGTCCTGGTTTTTGGTCATTTCAAACATTTGTTTGGCCAGGACGTCGACGGTGTGTTTGAGGGAATCGTTTTGGGTGGATAGGACTTCAATGGTGGCTTTTAGGTCCCTGTTGATTTGTTCGGTCGTTTGGTTGAGGGGTTCAAGCGCTACGGTGAGGGCGTTTCTAACCACCCAAGAAATGTAGTTCAAGTCCATTCTGGCGTGGGTTTCTTCAGGAACAATGCTGGGGTGGATGTAGTCGTATTTTGGGGCGTATGGTTCGTTATATTGAGTATGTTCGGCGAAGATGGAGAAAGGTTCGTTTCCGAGTTGGGTCTGTTCTACTGTGGTGGATTGTGTCTGTTGAGTCGATTGGGTGTCGGGGAAGCGGGGGGGTGCCGGGGTACCTGGAGGGGGGCCCCTGCGAACCAGGAGCTCAACGAGGCTTGCTGGGACATCACTGATGTTCCGGATCGGATTGGGTTAGGAAAGACTTCTGATAGAGTCCTCTTCCTGCCCGCGATGTTTGGTGGGTTGGGTGGGCTTGGTGAGGCCAGGTTGTTGTTTTTCGCTACGGTCGCGAGGCTTAAGCGAGGGTTTTGAGGAGGTGAGGGTTCACAACTCAGGTACTAGAGCGTGAATAACTTCGCGTACGAACAGATGTGCGATGAGATACCAATAGATTACGCGGTCTATTGACATACAGGATCGTGTTCGAGTAAAAGTTTTATCGGAAAGGCAGGCCAAAAGTTATTGTTGTTCGAAAGTTTTGGTGTTGCGAGGAGTACAGAAGAGTTGGTAAGAAAAAGAAGAAGAGAAAGGAAAACAGGAACGAAGCGAGGGAAGCCCCCTTATTATACCCAAGAAAATCCTGCGATGACTAATCCCAATGACTCACGCCGCGCAACCGAACAGAAACCCAAAGAACACGATAGAACTCTCCTGACTAATCCAACTCCGCGTGATCCAACGACTCCACCAATCGATCCGTGAAAGTGGAATACTTGACAACTTTCTGAAGACTCGAGAATCGGATAGTTGGGCGGGTGAATCCTGAGTACTTATACTCCAAAGATTCTGTTCCCTGCTGCTACTTCTTTACTAAGTTCCGTGGTGCCTCTAGTGGAAAGGAAGCAATACATTGCTACCCCGCTTCTCTCTAAACGTTAGCGGTGCTTCCGGTTCCGAAAGAAATGACCCTTAGTCAAAGCCTTTGTGACACCTGCAGTCTTGGTTGTCGCACAACCGGGATATACATGAATGAGCTGCCGCTCAGGTGTAAGCTTAATCGTTGCTGTAGAGCTCTTCACTTATTGTAGACTTCCCAGGCAAGGTCCCTGCCACTACCGGCGGACTTTATCATGCTCGGAGGATGTAGAAGATCGCTGAGCACTCAGAGCTCCACTCTGGCTGGCCTTCTAATCATTGTCGAGGCATAGACTCGTCAGTCTTTTCTCTCATGAATAGATCCTCTTCCTAGCGTGTAACGGAGCCATCTCAACTGTCTGGTGTATGAGTACACACAGGGTCCGGTTACAAGCTAGAGTTATTGTTAGAAGCCAGTTGCACAGTGACATGCAAGTGCCGGCAGTGTGTTTAGCTACCAGCTGTCAGAGAAACTACATTTGAGCGCTAGGAAGAGATCTATCATGGAGCAATGACTGACGAGTCTATGCTTGCCAATGATTAGAAGGCCAGCCAGAGTGAAGCTCTGAGTGCTCGGCGATCTCTACATCCTCCGATGTAACGGAGCCATTTCAACTGTCTGGTGTATGAGTACACACAGGGCCCGGTTACATGCTGAGAGTTATTGTTAGAAGCCAGTTGCACAGTGACATGCAAGTACCGGCAGTGTGGTTAGCTACCAACTGTCAGAGTAACTACATTCTGAGCGCTAGGAAGAGGATCTACTCATGGGAGCAATGACTGACGAGTCTGTGCCTTGCCAATGATTAGAAGGCTAGCCAGAGTGAAGCTCTGAGTGCTCAGCGATCCTCCACATCCTCTGAGCATTGGAAGTCCGCCAGCAGTGGAAGAGACTATGCCTGGGAAGTCTACAATAAGCGGAAGCTCTACAGCAATGATTAAGCTTACACCTGAGTGGCAGCTCATTCATGCAGGCCCCTAGTTGTGTGGCAACAAAGGCTGCAGGTGTTACAAAGGCTTTGACTAAGGGTGGTTGCCTTCGGAATCGGAAGCACTCGCTGACGCTTAGAGAGAAGCGGGGTAGCGATGGTATTGCTTCCCTTCCACTAGGAGGCAGCACCGGAACTTAGTAAGGAAGTAGGAGCAGAGAATAGAATCCTTTGGAGTATAAGTACTCAGGATCATTCCCGCCCAACTGACCTGATCCTCATCTTCGAGTAGACCATTATCGGTAGCAGAGCCCTTAAAGATTATTGAGTTCTAGCGATAGTATCTTTGAATAAATCTGCACCTGATTTCTATCTTGCACGGCCGCATCTATTCTATTGGATTCTAGCGATACATAGATAGGCTGCCCCCGTTACAGATAATCTTTAGTGCTCAAATCACCTTCAGATTATTCTTTCCTCTCACAACATGTCCCCCTCCCGGCTCCCCAAGCGCCTCTTCAGATTGAATGGCAACCGGCAGCTTTAGAATTCCAAGAGGGACAGACACAGTTGATCCACAAGCCCAGGACGGCGCTCCAGTCCTACATCCCCGGATGTGAGCCTACCTGGCAAGATACCGACGAAGTCACCCTACAGGACTTCTTTGCGGAATTGCAGCGCTACCTGAAGCACAGCCTGCAACAGGAAGTCATCAAGGCCGGCAATGCGCTAGCCTTGGTGCAAGAAAGACAAGAAGCTGAGGCAGTCCTGCTCCGGAATGCTTTCGGCTATATGCAAGAACAAGTCTCCTCAGTCCAGGCACAACTCCAGAGTTATGCTCAGAGAGATGACTTAGGAGCGGATGAGATGGAGGACATTGAATGGACAAACCCGGCGATGCCCCCTAACTTCCTGGAAGACATCCAGAGAGCCATTAATGAAGGAAGGCTCTCCATCGCCAGGATGCCTACACCAGCACCTGTCCCCAATCCCGCACCTCCGCAAAACTCCAGGGCCTCATCCAGAGCGGCCCTGAGAACCTTCCACCAAAGGGTGAACCCCTTTGCAGCGTTTCCAGTCAGGTCTATCAGGCAGAGGACACTTCCCCTGATGATGCCAGCGGCCATTGGAGGCTCACCTTTACCTCCTCAGAGAGCCCCATCAAGCCCGTTGGCAGGCGGCCTAGCAAGGCCCCCCCGACAACCTATAGGAGACGACGATTACTATTCCCAGACACCGGTCAGGAGTGGTCCCTCCGGGCTCCCTCCAGCCTGGGTTCGCCAGGGGTTATCCCCAGAATCCCACAGAGGCTCACCACCCCCGGAGTCACCTAGGAGGAACCTCCAGCCAGAAGGAAACCCTGGTGGAGAAAACCAGAACCCAGAACCAGCGGGAAATGGTGGAGGAGATGGAATTGTCCCCCCAGTTGGCGGCGCTCCCAACCCAGGAGGGGACCCAGACAGTTCAGACTCGGAGCCTGAGGATGGTGACAGGAGAGGATGGCGAAGGTACCTCAGGAAGAAGTTGGAGAGGCAACAGAAAGAACTCCTGGCCTACATGGCACAGTTCATGAGACCTCCGGCCCCCTCACACCCCTCCGCTGCCTCTAGGGCCCGAGAACCCAAAGCACCCCCTCCGGCCAAGTTCAATGGCAAAGCAGACAATGTGGAGACCTTCATCCGGCAATGTGAGAACGTCTTCTCCATTGAGGGCCAGTCCTTTACCTCTGAAGAGGTCAGGATCCGATATGCTGGCAACCTGATGGAAGGAGATGCTCCGGTAAAGTGGTATGAAGCTTACCACAACTCTATCGACCAAGCTTCTGCCAACCGGGTAGCTGGGATGCCTGTGGTGTTGGATGAGAGATGGAAGCGCTGGGATTCCTTTGTGGATGCTCTCAGAGCAGCCTTTGGTGAAGCCATCTCTAGGGATGATGCGGTAGCCCAATGGAATACCCTTACCCACACAGCTAAGGGAGGAATAGACTCCTTCCTGAATAGCATTATTCAGCTGATGTGGAAGACTGGCTACGAGGGTCAGTTAGTGGATGATAAGATCCTTAGTTCCCTCCTTCCGGACCTAGGCATGAGTTGGGCTCTCTTTACCCCCAAGCCCAAGTCCTTGATGGAGCGGATAGCTGCTCTAAGAGAGCTAGGACACACCCATGAGAGGTACCAGACGGTAGCCGCTGAGAAAGCACCCGCCAGGACCAGGAGAGATCCCCCTGCTGAGAAGGAACGGCATCCCAAGAGGAAGAGAGAAGCTGCAAGCTCCTCCAAACCTCAGAAGGAAACCAGTTCCAAGGACAAAGCGGTGGAGCTGAAGGGTATCCCGGGGGATATCCTAGAAGAAAGAAGGAAAGCAGAAGTATGCTTGAAGGTATGACCTTCCGGTACTCCCTATTGGTAGAGTACATAGACTGACTTGTGCAATAGTGCGGCAAGTCCAGACACAAATGGACCGACTGTTGGTCCAGGGAACCTACTGTAGTCCGAGTGGCAGCAGTGAGGGTACAAAAGCGGAAACGAGGAAATGGCAAGACCAATCCTCAGAAGAAAGCTAAAGTGGCTGCGGTTGTAGCAGAGGAACCACTTGTTGTACTCCCAGAGGTGACAGAAGATTTCGTCTTTCAGCCTGAGCAAGACTCGGACAATGAAATCATCTTGTAGAAATGTCTGTTTAGAGTCTATGTTTACTAGTTTTCTTTTGGGTCTCGATTTCTTTGTTTCTCTTGAATAAATTTTTGTGTTTTTCGCCTATTTGATTGTTTCCAAGCACTCTGAGGATGGGTTTATGACCCGAAACAGCTGGTCTGTAAGTGCTCTGCCAAAGTTACATTTTGCTACAAAGACACTTCCAGCCCGCTACCAGACTTGCACACAATACACTTGCTATATTATTGCTTGGGAATAGAACCAAAGGATCTTTTGATCTTAGTAGTGCCCGCAGCTATTAGCAATGGAGAAAAGACAAAGAGAATCAAGCCCAGAACCCGCACAGAAGCGAAGAAGAATGGAACAGAAGCTTCCATCCTTACCAGTACATGGCAAGAGGCCAATACTGAAAGCAGAACTGTCATGGACGGTCAAGAACAAAGTTGAAGACGCCCAAGGGACATTCCTCTTTGACACCGGTTGTACAGGAGCAATCCTCAACCAGAGTTTTGTCAGGAAGCATGGAGTTCCCTTAGTGCGGCGAGATCAACCTCTGACAATGTATGATGCTCAAGGAGATGTCATGATGGGTGGAGGAGAGTATTACACTCACCCAGTCCACATGAACATGGGAGATCATAAGGAGACACTCCGATGGGAAGTGGCTACTTTGGAAGAAGGAATATCAGGTTACCTGCCAATTGCATGGGCAAGGAAGCACAACCCGGATATCAATTGGGAACTCAATACCATAAGCTGGCGAAGTGACTACTGCAAGCAGAACTGTCTCCCAGCAGCGATCAAGTTTGAACTCATCTCTTCATACCAACTGATGGAAGAAGAAGATGTAGTGTATCAACTGGCCGCTTCAGTATGGCATGATGAGGATGGAGGAGATATCTCTGAAAGGATACCTCTTCGCTATAGGGAATGGGCCGACGTATTCAGTCAAGAGAAGATACAGGAGCTGCCTCCACACTCCCGAAATGACCTGAAGATCAACCTCTTGCCTGGTACCGCCCCCCCATTTGGCCCACTATACCCATGTTCCGCTCCAGAGCTGAAAGCCCTCCGAGAGTACCTGGACAAAGAGTTGTCTTTAGGAAAGATCTCTAGATCTAGCAGCCCAGCAGCGGCGCCCATATTGTTCATACCTAAGAAGGATGGGACATGGCGAATTTGTGTTGATTACAGAGGATTGAACAAGGTCACTGTCAAGGACAAGTATCCGCTGCCTATCATGAGTGAGCTCAGGGATAGGTTGTTCAAAGCCAAGATCTTCACAAAGATAGACCTGAAGAATGGCTTCAACTTGATCAGGATAGCAGAAGGTCATGAGTGGAAAACCGCTTTCCGAACCCGCTATGGACTGTATCAGTACAATGTGATGCCATTCGGTCTATGCAACGCCCCCTCCGCCTTCCAGGCAATGATCAATGATTTGCTAAAGGAACTACTGGATGAAGGAGTGGTTGTCTATATCGACGACATCCTCATCTACTCAGAGACTGAGGAAGAGCACGAAAGGCTGGTTGAGAAGGTTCTACAGAAGCTCAGAGAAGCCAAACTGTGTGCCTCGATCAGCAAGACATCCTTCCATGTCCGAGAAGTAGAATATCTTGGCTACCACATCTCGGAAAGGGGAGTATCTATGTCAGAGGACAAGGTAGAGGCGGTTCAGGAATGGCCAGTACCCCGAAATATTAAGGGAGTACAAGGTTTCCTGGGATTTGCAAACTTCTATCGCCGCTTTATTGAAGGCTTCAGTAAAGTTTGCAAACCATTGACCGACCTCTTGCAAAATGACAAGAAATGGTATTGGACCGCAGCCTGTGAACAAGCATTTGAGGAACTCAAGAGGCTATTCACAAGCGCTCCAATCCTTCTCCATTTTGACCCTAGCAGAAGAACTGTGGTCGAAACTGATGCCAGTGACTTTGCCAAAGGAGCGGTGCTCTCTCAGTATGGGGAAGATGGGAAACTACACCCGGTAGCTTTCTATTCTAAGAAGTTCTCCCCGGCTGAGATCAACTATGACATTCATGATAAGGAAATGGGAGCTATCGTAGCATCTTTCCGGGAATGGGAGCATATGCTCAAGAGTTGCGAGCAGGAGATCACGGTTTTCACAGACCACAAGAATTTAGAGTACTTCAACTCTACCAAGGTTCTCACTAGGCGGCAAGCTAGATGGTCTGAGGACCTAGCAGGCTACAATTTCAAAGTTGTCTACAGACCGGGAGAAAGGAATGGCAAACCTGATGTGCTATCAAGGCGTTGGGATCACCGCCCTGAAGAGGGGAGTGAAACCTTGCGGCCGGAGCCACAGATGTTTTTTAGGCCAGGTCAATTGGTTTTGGATCCTGTTAAGCTAGCGGCTGTCAGGGTGAATCAATTGCAGAACACATTCTTAGAGCGCCTATGTATGGCAGCTAAAGAAGATGGAATCTGGCAGGAACTGCACCGCTCCCTGGTTGAAAGGAAACCAAACTTGGACCAGAACTTGTCTGTCAAGGACGGCCTCATCTTCTACAAGAATCGATGGTATATTCCCAAAGACAAGAAGCTCCAGATGGATATCCTGACCGATACCCATGACTCTAAAGTGGCGGGCCATTTCGGTCAGTTCAAGACATTAGAGCGGGTAAAAAACAACTTCTTTTGGCCCAACATGGATAAAGATGTTGAGGAATATGTCCGGAGCTGCGACAGCTGCCAGAGGAATAGGACCTCAAGACATAAGAAGTTCGGTATGCTCCAACCACTGGAGATACCTTATCGGCCATGGACTTCCATCTCTATGGACTTTATTGTGGGATTACCGGAATCCAATGGGTTTACAAAGATCTGGGTAATAGTGGACCGCTTCTCAAAGATGGCACATTACATCCCACTTCCTACACTCAACAAAACGGAAGATTTGGCTAAGTTGTTCTTGAAGGAAGTCTGGAGACTCCATGGGTTACCTGATGACATAGTCTCGGACAGAGATAGCAGGTTCATTTCTCATTTTGGGCAATCTCTCATGAGCCTCCTCAATGTGAAGCTGAAGATGTCCACTTCTTTCCATCCCCAAACGGACGGCCAAACAGAAAGAGTTAACCAGACCCTGGAGCATTACTTGCGGAGTTACTGTTCATATCAACAGGATGACTGGGCAGACCTCTTGCCTTTGGCAGAGTATGCATATAACTCGGCGGTTTCTGAGTCTACCAAAGTATCGGCTTTCTGTGCCAACTATGGATATGAACCCAGAACCAACTGGCCGGCCCCAAAGGAAGGTGTTGAATGGAATAATCCAGCAAGCGAGGTCATGGTATCTCAATGGGAATCTATCTGGCAGGCTATGAATGCAAGCTTGGGAAAGGCTAGACTAAGGATGGCCCGGTGGTATGATGCACATGCCCTGGCACCGCCTGAAATCAAGCCTGGAGATGAAGTTATGTTAGACCGGCGCAATGTGCAAACAAAGCGGCCATTGGGAAAATTGGATCAGAAGAAGATGGGACCCTTCAAGGTCTTAGAAGCTATTGGTACCCGCGCCTACAAGCTCTCTCTTCCCCCGCAAATGGGAATCCACCCTGTCTTCCATGTCTCTCTCCTAGAACCGTATAGAGCACCAATAGATCCTGAGAGAAGAGTTCCCCCACCGGAACCTGAGGAGATTACAGGAGAACAAAACTGGATCGTCCGAGAAGTAGCTGATAGCCGAGTCAATAAGAAGAGGAGAAGGGTGGAATACCTGGTGCTGTGGGAAGGATATGAGAATGAGGATGCTACATGGGAACCCTGGGAACATCTCAGGAAGAGTGCTGAAGAGGCCCTCCGGGATTTCCATATGAGGTACCCTAAGAAGCCCAGAGATAAGAGGGCTCTAGGCCAGTAGCATTTCCTTTAACATTCTCGTCCCCTTCCACACCAAAGGAGTTTCCTTGTCATATAGTATTGCATAGATAAATAGATACAGATTATAGATCTCGGAGACCAAGATCCTGGAAGAGGGGAGTAGTGTAACGGAGCCATTTCAACTGTCTGGTGTATGAGTACACACAGGGCCCGGTTACATTCTGAGAGTTATTGTTAGAAGCCAGTTGCACAGTGACATGCAAGTACCGGCAGTGTGGTTAGCTACCAACTGTCAGAGTAACTACATTCTGAGCGCTAGGAAGAGGATCTACTCATGGGAGCAATGACTGACGAGTCTGTGCCTTGCCAATGATTAGAAGGCTAGCCAGAGTGAAGCTCTGAGTGCTCAGCGATCCTCCACATCCTCTGAGCATTGGAAGTCCGCCAGCAGTGGAAGAGACTATGCCTGGGAAGTCTACAATAAGCGGAAGCTCTACAGCAATGATTAAGCTTACACCTGAGTGGCAGCTCATTCATGCAGGCCCCTAGTTGTGTGGTAACAAAGGCTGCAGGTGTTACAAAGGCTTTGACTAAGGGTGGTTGCCTTCGGAATCGGAAGCACTCGCTGCCGCTTAGAGAGAAGCGGGGTAGCGATGGTATTGCTTCCCTTCCACTAGGAGGCAGCACCGGAACTTAGTAAGGAAGTAGGAGCAGAGAATAGAATCCTTTGGAGTATAAGTACTCAGGATCATTCCCGCCCAACTGACCTGATCCTCATCTTCGAGTAGACCATTATCGGTAGCAGAGCCCTTAAAGATTATTGAGTTCTAGCGATAGTATCTTTGAATAAATCTGCACCTGATTTCTATCTTGCACGGCCGCATCTATTCTATTGGATTCTAGCGATACATAGATAGGCTGCCCCCGTTACATCCGAGCATGATAAGTCCGCCCGTAGTGGCAGGGACTATGCCTGGGAAAGTCTACAATAAGTGAAGAGCTCTACAGCAATGATTAAGCTTACGCCTGAGCGGTAGCTCATTCATGCAGGTCCCGGTTGTGCGACAACCAAGACTGCAGGTGTTACAAAGGCTTTGACTAAGGGTGGTTGCCTTCGGAACAGGAAGCACCCGCTAACGCTTAGAGAGAAGCGGGGTAGCGGTGGTAGTGCTTCCCTTCCACTTGAAGGAATCACCAGAACTTAGTAAGGAAGTAGGAGCAGAGAATGAAATCCTTTGAAGTATAAGTACTAAGAATCCTTCCCGCCCAACTATCCCGATTCCTCAGTCTTCATCAGAAGAACTCATCTATGGTGTCTTGAGCGCAGCTCAAGGACTGCCTAAGATGAAGAGACTGATGGTGGAGACACACAAGTCAGACTTTATAAGTCATCAGCACGAAGAGCCCGCTCAGGAGGCATGGTGAGGCCTAAGCTTTGAGAAGGGAATCATCCTCTTCACTTCATGCTGATGGATATAGAGAAACCTTCAAAATACTTGTAGAACAAAGAAATGTTTCGTTAATAAGTTCGCTCTACATAGGATTACAGTCGTAAGAGGCGGTAATCAAGATAGTATTGGAAATAATAAATTCGTTACAGATAATCTTTAGCGCTCAAGTCACCTTCAGATTATTCCTTCCTCTTACAACATGTCCGCCCTCCCAGCTCCCCAAGTGCCTCTTCAGATTGAATGGCAACCGGCAGCCTTATAATTCCAAGAGAGCCAGACGCAGTTGATCCACAAGCCCAGGACAGCGCTCCAGTCCTACATCCCCGGATGTGAGCCCACCTGGCAAGATACCAATGAAGTCACCATACAGGACTTCTTTGCGGAGTTGCAGAGTTACCTTAAGCACAGCCTGCAACAAGAAGTAATCAAGGCCGGCAATGCGCTAGCCTTGATTCAAGAAAGACAAGAATCGGAGACAGTCCTGCTCAGGGATACCTTCGGTGTAACGGGGGCGGTCTATCTATGTATCGCTAGAATCCAATAGAATAGAGGCGGCCGTGCAAGATCGAAATCAGGTACAGATTTATTCAAAGATACTATCGCTAGAACTCAATAATCTTTAAGGGCTCTGCTACCGATAATAGGAGATGATTCTGATTGATTCTCGATGAGGCCTCGGACAGTTGGGCGGGAATGATCCTGAGTACTTATACTCCAAAGGACACTGTTCTCTGCTCCTACTTCCTTACTAAGTTCAGGTGCTGCCTTCCAACGGAAGGGAAGCAATTCCATCGCTACCCCGCTTCTCTCTAAGCCTCAGCGAGTGCTTCCGGCTCCGAAGGCAACCACCCTTAGTCAAAGCCTTTGTAACACCTGCAGCCTTTGTTGCCACACAACTGGGGCCTGCATGAATGAGCTGCCGCTGTAACGGTGGTCTATGGACGTAGGGACTATGGTGCCAAGGAATACAACCGAGGCGAGTACGTGACAATAGGTATTCAAGGCTATGGGCTATGGGGTGGCTCTTCCTAGTATGACGACTAGTTGAACCCTATGACGAGGCGTAGAGCAAAAGTAGTATTCGTGGAGTAAATACAAAGGTTCCGTGAAGAGAAGAGGAAAGGAAGGAAAACATGAGAAGGCACGAGACAACACCCCTTTATATATCCAGCCTCTAGTCCGTTGATGACTCATACCTCGCGTAACGGAAACCAAAAGAACATAACAGAAACCCCATTACCAATCCTAATTCAACTACGCAATACCTTCCCTTCACAATTCAATCGATCATTCTAACCAACAGATAATATTGCCGTTACAGATTACGCCCCCCTCCAAGGCCTACCTCCTGGTAGGCTTAGGTTTTCGTGGATAACGTTCATGGAATCGTCGAACGATATCAGGCGAGTGCTCAAGGTCCGATAGCGGCTGCCATGAAGCATCGTCATATCCTGTGTACTGTACCAGGTACTCAAACCGTCCCTTGCGTTTCCTAGATTTCAAAATGTCTTCGACTTCCCATTCTTCCTCCCCTTCGATCTCAACTGGGGGTGGTGGTGATAGTTGTTGTCCCGGTAATGGATTGCCTGCTTCAGGTGACAATAATGAAACATGGAATACTGGATGGATCTTCATGGAACGGGGAAGTTCTAGTTCATAAGCATAGGGATTGATGATTCGTTTGATGCTATAGGGACCAATCCGTTTCCAATCAAACTTCTTGGAGGGTCGCTTTGTTAGAACGTGGCGGGTCGACAAGCAAACTTTATCTCCGATAAGATAACGAGGGGCAGGAGAACGATATAGGTTAGCCGACTCCTCTTGTATCCTTTGCGCCCGAAACATTTCGCTTTTTAGGAATTCCACCATGTCCTTCATTTCTTTTGCAATGCTGTTGGCCTGATCTTCCGCTGTCGTTTTGCCATGTTCCAAGGGGCCAAAAATCATCCTGGGATTTCTTCCCGAGTTGGCATAGAACGGAGAGACTTTTGTGGTTTCCGAAGTATGATTATTTGTGGCGAACTCGGCCATTGCCAACAGCCGGACCCAGTCATCTTGTTGGTAAGAGACATAACTTCGGAGATACTGTTCCATTATGGCATTGATCCTTTCAGTTTGTTCATCGGTTTGGGGGTGAAATGCGGTGGAGAATCGCGGAGATATTTTCAGGCGTTTGCAAAGTGACTTCCAAAATTCCGCAACAAATTGCGTTCCTCTATCGGACACAACCGTATCAGGTAGTCCATGTAATTTCCAAACGTTATCGATATATAGCCTTGCTACTTCCTTCGAATCCACCTCTTTAGTTGTTGGTATTAGGTGTCGCATTTTGGTTAGTCTATCAACAACAACTAGAATCGCATTGTAACCCTCACTCTCCGGAAGATCGGTAACAAAATCCATTGAGACATCCGTCCATGGTCCATCGGGTATTGGCATGGGACGAAGTACCCCATAAGGCGCATTACGTGGTGCCTTGCTACGGACACACATATTGCAATTCCTAACATATCGATCGACGGCTTTTCGCATTTGTGGCCAATAATACTCCCGACTTAAGAGTTCCAAGGTCTTCGCTCTACCCGGATGGCCTGCCGATGGTTTGTCATGATGTTCTTTCAGGAGTCTCAGCCGGAGGTCATTGTCCTATGGTACGTAGAGTGCGCCTCGATAAAGTAGCTGACCATTGTTGTCTTCAGTACATTCGGCAAGTGAAATTTTATTTGAATGACGAAAATCGCTTCGAAGCATATCGAGAATCTCATTTGGGAAACTATCAACTTGGTAAGCTTTTGAAAATAATTCTTCCACAGTGGACATTCCTTTAGCGGATTCATTTGATAAAGAACCCGCGAACAAACTTAGCTTTGCATCCAAATTTTTTCTCTTCAGAACCACTTGGCTCCGATGCATCAACCGTTCATCCCCTTCTTTAGGTAGGTCACCTGACCTTCTAGTTAATGCATCCGGTTTTGCTCCTTGTTTTCCCGGTCGAAATTGTATAACGAAATCGAAACGTGAAAGAAATTCGGACCAACGAGCTTGTCGACGATTTAACAATTTTGTCGTCATGAAATATTCCAGATTTCGGTGATCGCTGAGGACTTCAATAGGGAATTGTGCTCCTTCTAGATGATCTCGCCACTCCTCGAAACATCGTACGATTGCTAGAAGTTCTTTATCGTAGATTTCATAGTTACATTCCGCAGGGGAATGTTTCTTGGAGAAGAAAGCTACCGGATGTAAAACTCCTTCATCATCACGTTGTGATGGAATCCCTGCTGAAACATAGTCGGATGCATCGGTTTCCACTACAATCTTTCGATTCGGATCGAAATGGACTAGTATAGGTGCTGTTGTGAACATCTTCTTCAAGGTTTGAAATGCTTCCTCCCTTTCATCTGTCCATTCGAATTTAACATTTTTCTTTGTTAGGGCTGTAAGCGGGGCGACAATCTTTGAATATCCCAAAATAAACCGTCGATAAAAATTCGCAAATCCCAGAAATACTTGAACATCATGAAAATTTTTCGGTGTAGACCATTCTAGAACATCAATAACTTTCTTTGGATCCATTCTATTGCCATTTGGGGTGAGGATTAGGCCGAGATATTTCGTTTCTTGAACCATAAATTCGCATTTTTCAGGCTTGAGGTGGACATGATTCTCATCAAGTGCCCTTAAAACCTTTTGAATATAGTCTTTGTGTTCTGCAAGGGACTCGGAATAGATGAGAATGTCGTCTAAATAGGCCGTCACAAATTGATCGAGATAAGGGCGCAGGATGTCATTGATCCAGTGTTGAAATGTAGTCGGGGCATTTGCTAATCCAAAAGGCATTACCGTATATTCAAAGTGTCCATATCGAGTTCGGAATGCCGTTTTCCATTCGTCCCCCTGCGCTATTCTGATTTGATTGTATCCCCAACGTAAGTCCAATTTGGTATAATATTTTGCTTTCGACAATTTGGTCAAGGTTTCCTTCAATAACGGTAATGGGTATCGGTTCTTAAGCGTGGTTGCATTGAGGCCCCGATAGTCGACACACAAACGAAGAGTTCCATCAGCTTTCTTGACAAATAGGATAGGTGCCCCCGCTGGTGATTCACTATGATGGATAATTCCCTTAGGTAGGTTCTCTTGAAGGTAGTCCCAAAGTGCCTTCAACTCTGTTTGGGATAAAGCATATATTGGTCCCCATGGTGGTTGTTTGCCTTCTTCTAATACTATCTTCATATCATGGAACGGTCGATGTGGCGGAAGCGCTGAAGCATCATATTCTTCAAACATGTGGATATAGCGGTGGAACTCCTTCGGTATTAGTTGTTTAATATCGATGGTAGGTTTTTCGGTCGCTGAGACGGTAACGGTATGAGTTTCAGGTAGGGGAATTGATATACCATGAACCGTAATTGCAGTTCCACTAACCGAGCAATGTTGACAGCAGCTTTGAGAGTCGAAGATAAGCAAATTTTCGTTTGGTCGAATCGTAACATCATGGCGTCGCATCCAAGGTATCCCCATCACAATCGGATAGTGTCCCAACTTTGTCACAAAACATGACGCAGTCTCTCGATGGCCATGAATGTCTAGCGAGACATCAACAATATGAGTAATCTTCCCTGACTTGATAGGTCTGCCGTCTATAACGTCTACATGCCGTGGTATTTTGAGTGGGGTCATGGTGAGATTGTTGTGGCGTGCAAAAGATTCATCGATGAAAGCATATCCTGAGGCTCCGGTATCAATAAGGGCGTAGGTGGGTACGAAAGTATTTTTATTCTGTGAAATTGAACAAGTTACTACAAATTGATTCCCGTCCATTTCCTCCTCTGATACCGAAAAACCAGAAATATGTATTTCAGAAAAATCCTTAAATGGTCCCTGGGCTAAGCCACTTAGTGCAGGGACAAATCTTTTGCCGACTCGTTATCACTTCCATCATTTTCCTCTACTCTCAATGCCGCTCCTCTCATCACCGGTCTTCTTGGTTGATTCCCAGTTGCCCTTGCTTGGGGGCAATCTCTCACCATATGGCCAACTCCTCCGCAATAGAAACATCGGCCCTCAGCTAAGCGGGCATTTCTTTCGGTGGGGGTGGGGCGACGACGTCCTCCGGACAAATCCATCGGTACATCACCTCCCGGGCGAAACGAGGAATGGTTCTCCGGTGTAGGTACATTGACAGCTGGGGCCGCAGCACGAGGAGCAGGGGCAGGATTCGCTGGTGGGGGACGAGGGGTTGGGGCAGCAGTAGCATTCCAAGGCTTTTTACTTCCTCGCTTAGCTTCTGCCGCTCGACGGCGATTGTCCAACCGTTGCAAGAGCATTGCGCATGCATCTACCGTCACAGGAGTTTCATGGTGTATCATTGATTCATCGAGTTCCGCATTAATGCCTTCAATCAAAGCCTCAATCCTAGAGACTTCATCCATCCCTGACTCGGCAGCATACCGTTGGAATTCGGCGAAGTAATCAGCAAAGGTTCGGTTTCGTTGACGGATGTTCCTAAGGTTCCTCCTAGCCGTACGCATTCGATCTGGGTCCCCGAAAGCAGTATCCAAGATTTCATAAAACCGTAACATAGAAGGCAAAGCGATGCCTTCTTCTCCGACATATTGTAAAAACTGATTGGCGGCAACGCCCTCCAGTCGACTGAATGCATAAGATAACTTGGACTGTAGTGTGGGGAAGCGGTCGGCATTTCCCAATAGCTTGATCCTCATTTGTTGCTTGAATAAGTGTAGTCTTTCTCGATCGCGATCTCCCCTGAACACTTCAGGGTCTGGGAGTTTTTCCGACCGTTGGGTAACTACTGGGACAGGTGGGACTGGAGGTACCGGTGGGGCATTATCATCTCCGATTGGTTCTTCATCAGGGGCAATCACTTCAACCGCAACTCGGTGGCCCTGGCAGCGGCTAGGTCTCGCTCAAACATTTCCCTTGCATTTCCAGCCTCCCTCTCCACCTCCTGTAAGTCTGTTGCGTACTGAGCAAGGCCATGTTGTGCCCGTTGAAGGAGTGCATAGGCTTCTATTCCAACATTGCCATCCACCTCTGGATGTTCTTGAAAGAAGGTCTGAAGGGCATCGTTTAGCTGTTGATAATCAATAGGGAGATGTGCCGCCATGGTAGACTATGGTGTTGTATTGGTTGGCAATAGAGGACGGAACGTGGTGTAACGGTGGTCTATGGACGTAGGGACTATGGTGCCAAGGAATACAACCGAGGCGAGTACGTGACAATAGGTATTCAAGGCTATGGGCTATGGGGTGGCTCTTCCTAGTATGACGACTAGTTGAACCCTATGACGAGGCGTAGAGCAAAAGTAGTATTCGTGGAGTAAATACAAAGGTTCCGTGAAGAGAAGAGGAAAGGAAGGAAAACATGAGAAGGCACGAGACAACACCCCTTTATATATCCAGCCTCTAGTCCGTTGATGACTCATACCTCGCGTAATGGAAACCAAAAGAACATAACAGAAACCCCATTACCAATCCTAATTCAACTACGCAATACCTTCCCTTCACAATTCAATCGATCATTCTAACCAACAGATAATATTGCCGTTACAGCCGCTCAGGTGTAAGCTTCATCATTGCTGTAGAGCTTTCGCTTATTGTAGACTTCCCTGGCATAATCCCTTCCATTACGGGCGGACTTCACATGCTCGGGGATGTAGAGGATTGCCGAGCACTCAGAGCTTTACTCTGGCTGGCTTTCTAATCATTGGCGAGGCACAGACTCGTCAGTCATTGCTCCCATGAGTAGATCCTCTTCCTAGCGCTCAGAATGTAGTTACTCTGACAGCTGGTAGCTATCCACACTGCCGGTACTTGCATGTCACTGTGCAACTGGCTTCTAACAATAACTCTCAGCATGTAACTGGGCCCTGTGTGTACTCATACACCAGACAGTTGAAATGGCTCCGTTACACTCTATATTCCGCATCCATTTCTATTAACAAAGGAAACCTCAAGTGAAAACGTGTATCCCAACAAAGGGAGACCCGTTTTCTCCACGCTTGTCCCAGAACATTCCGTTGCCTCGGTTTCCTTCACTTTCCTGTATTGCTTCCCGGGGAAACAACGGCAACCGAACACTGTCAGACCGATGGGAAAAAATGCCGGATTTTGAGGATTTCTAAAGTTTCATCCACGAATCCCATGATTTTCCGGGATACTTCGGATGGAACTCTCGGACTGTCTCGTCTGCGATTCCCTGCAACATTTTGTACGGTTCCCTGAGGTCTTCTGAGCGATAGCTCTCACAGGTAATCCGATATTGCACGAACTTCTCCCCCACGATCAGCCTTGAACCTCATCCGGAGGTGGAAGCACTATAGCTCATTGAGGGGCCTTTGACTCCCAATACGGTTCAAGCAGATATATATGGAAGACATCATGAATGTTCCACTGAGAGGGTAGATTCATCCTGTAGAACGTGACGCCGAGTTTCCCGACAACCTCAAAGGGACCCGACTTTATGGTGATCTAGCTTATTTGATGATCGCTTGGTTAAGATGTTGCGTCGGTCCAGCATCACCTCGTCCCTGACCTTCAGTTCTGGAGCACTCATATGTTTCTGATCATACCATTTCTTCCGCTGTTCTCGCGCCGCGCTGGACGTGTCGAAGCTTTCTAGTTTCCGTTTAGGTGAGGGCCAAGTGGAATATGGTTGAAACCCATAGTTCGCGTAGAACGGCGATACTTTGGTTGACTCTTGGGTGGCCGTGTTGTAGGCTTACTTGGCAAGTGGGAGTGATCCTGCCCAATCGTCCTGCTGATAGAAGCAATAGTTTCTGAGATATTGTTCTAGCGTTCGGTTGACTTTTCTCAGTTTGCCCGTCAGTTTGAGGACGATCTGTTTCAAATCTAGAGTTGGGTATCCAAGATTCCTAGGGGTGTTCTCAATGGCTTTTCTCAAGGAAAGGTACAATGGATCTAAAGCTGCTCCAGCCCCGATTTCATCCAGGAGCACCTGTGTGAGTTTTGCAGACTTAGGTTGCTCTTACCCATGCTGAGCTGATCATAACGATCGGGTATTGGACAGAACACATTTTAAGTTGTCCTGGCTTAAACAAGCGAATTTCAGGGTCTTGATGAGCCTTACCCCCCTCTTTAAGGGCGTGGTCCCAACGCCGCGACAAGATGTCTGCTTTGGCGTTTTTAGTTTTCCAGGGCGCTATACAACTTTGAAGTCAAGCTCCGCGAGGTTGGCCGCCCCTCGAGCTTGTCTCGGTTTCAGTGACTTTTTTGCTCTTTGGGATTCCGGGGATAACCCCTTGGCAAACCCAGGCTGGAGGAAACCCAGAGGTGCAACAGGGGTAAAGAGGGCACAGCTCATGCCTAGGTCCGGAAGGAGGGAACTGAGGATCTTATCATTCACTAACTGACCCTCATAGCCAGTCTTCCACATCAGCTGAATAATGCTATTTGGGAAGGAGTCTATTCCCCCCTTGGCTGTGTGGGTGAGGCCATTCCATTGGGCTACCACATCATCCCTAGAGATGGCATCGCCAAACGCTGCTCTGAGAGCAGCCACAAAGGAATCCCAGCGCTTCCATCTCTCATCTAACACCACAGACATCCCAGCTATCTGGTTGGCAGAAGCTTGGTCAATGGAGTTGTGGTAAGCCTCATAACACTTGACCGGGGCATCTCCTTCCGTCAGGTTATCAGCATATCGGATCCTAACCTCTTCGGAGGTAAAGGACTGGCTCTCAATGGAGAAGACATTCTCACATTGCCCGATGAAGGTCCGCACATTGTTTGCATTGCCATTGAACTTGGCCGGTGGGAGGTGTCTTTGGTTCTCGGCCACTGGAGGCAGCGGAGGGGTGTGAGGGGGGGCCGGAGATCTCATGAACTGGGCTATGGAGGCCAGGGCTCTCTCTCTCTGCTGCTTCTCCAGCATCTTCCTGAGGTATCTCCGACATCCTCTCCTATCTCCATCCTTAGGCTCCGAATCTGAACTATCTGAGTTCTCTCCTGGGTTGGGAGAGCCACCAACCGGGGGGACTATTCCATCTCCTCTACCATTATCCGCTGGTTCTGAGTTCTGGTATTTTCCACCGGGGTTTCCCTTCGGCTGGAGGTTCCTCTTGGGTGACCTCGCTCGTTGAAGCATGACGCAATGGCACCTAAATCCTTGTCGTGAACTTCATAATTCCATTCGGCTCGCGAATTACTTTTTTGGAGTAAAAGACTCCTGCATGGCACTTATTGTCATCTCAGTGGAATTGGGACAGTATGCTAGATTTGGCGAGGTTGGAGGCATCGGTCTCAACCTTGGTGGCTAGCCCCACATCAAAGAGGGCTAATACGGGGGCGGATTGGAACGCCTCTTTCAGGACTTCGAACGCACGCACGCCTTCCTCAGACCAGGTAAACTTGGTGTCCATGTCTCTTCCGACGGTTAATGTCGGGTTCGGTTAGAGCCGGACCGAACTCCTGCTACGGGTAACCACGCTGATCCTCGGAACTTGGATAGGAGTTCGCTTATAAAAGCGGGGTACCCGTCGAACTTAGGAGGGTAAGAATCCATTCCCTCTATCCATTCCACAAAAAAATTCGATTTTTTCCACACACAACACCAAATTTATCACCTCTTCTCAGCAACAATGCTTTTCTTTATTCTATTCCTCTCTTTGTTCATCGCAGTCAATTCGGCTATCGTACAAGCGCTTTTATCTAACGCTAGTCGATCTCGCCGGGAGACGAGGCTTAGATCCTCAACATGTCCGGTTATTACCGCTCTCCTAGAGTTGGATGGTGGTAACTCTGTATATGCTCGGAGAGTTGCTCGGAAACCTGTCTGATCACGGAGTGCTGTGAGGTAGGCATGGTTCATTGGGGCTTGTAACCTCCTCTTACTCCCGCTAATGTTTCCACAGACAAGCTGTTCCTCGAGGTTTGGAGACCTCGACCTTCGACGGCCATTTTAAGCAGGTTCCGTTTCTGACTCGGGAGGATTTCCATCGTCCTTATCCTTTCTTCCAACAAGGGGACAGGAGTGTTGGTCAGGCTCGTGTCCGTGCGGCAGCGAGGGAGAAACGGGAACAGGTGCGGTGGATGCGGGAGGAGATTGAGCGAGATGGGAGAGGAGCGGAGTGGATCCGGCAGAGAGTGGTACAAGAAGAGCGTAATGAGAGACAGAAACTGGCACTCGAAGCGCATTGCGAGGCATGGTGGCGCCAGAAGAAAGCCAGTTATCCTCCTCTTCCGGACCTTGCCTGTCGTCATCGTGGACGGAGGGACATTGACTTTGGTTGGGACTGGGGCCCAGATGGGGAATGGGGTCCTCTGATCAATGGGGCTATCAGGATTTTCTAGGAGCGATCCTAGATGTGGTCTCCTTTCGAGCGAAGCTGGGCGCTATATCCCTTTGAGTGAATTTGGGCGCTATAACCCTTTAAGCGAATGTGGGCGCTATAACCCTTTGGCGGATACAGTGGAGACCATAGTAACGTGTTAGCCTCTCCCATGCCAGCCCGAGCTGAATAAAAGAAAGCTAACTGCTTGGTTATTTCAGCGTTGAGAGTGGTCCCAGATGTTCAGGTAGATTTTTTTTTTTTTTTTTTTTTTTTTTTTTCTTTCGTCGGGTTCTTTAAGCGAGGAGCTTAAAGTTATACTGTAACGGGGATGCTAAGATAGGGCACGACCGTGACTTCGATCAGTATAGAATAAGTAAACGCGGAACGATGGGTTATCACTCGGCTCGTTTAATCGAAAGATGGAGTTTATTTGTTTGATCGTATTTGTAGTCTAGAAACTTAATAACTTTAAGGGGTCTCCTCGCTAGAAAAGATTCCATCACTCCTCGAGTTCAAACTGGGGGCAACCGAGTACTTTTTATCGAAGTTCCGCCCCTTTTTTCCCGCTTTTCCTCTCTCCGGCGGCCCCCCTTAGCTCCCTAGTCTGGGGACACCGCGACCTTTTTCTATGAGGGGCGAGAGGAGTTGCTGCCACATCTCGGACAAACTTCCGCCCGAGTCAAATCACGCAATCTCTGCCAAGAGCTAGTCGGGATCCTAAGAACTAGCGGAAACAACCGACCAGATCGCAATTGCTTATTCAATTTGTTTTAGAACAGATTTGGTGTTTTTTGTAAAGCGAGGTTTGCTTTTAATAGCTTGGGTCATACTCCTACTCCCCCTCAAAGGTACACCGGGCTGAAACAGGAGGGTTCCGGCGGTTCGACGCTCCGGGGGTTATTTTTGGGGTCTAAAACGTGTTTATTTTGCAGTGTTTCCTCAACTCCGCAATCCGTTCATTCAACCACCCCAAATGGACCGGAGCATCATCAGGATCCTTTCTGACGTGGTAAAGCATATTTTCCGAGCATCGGTTGCTAAGTTATTGCACCTCAAAGATTGACTTCCAAGGTAGGGTAACTTATGTTTGGGGTTACCCTTCTTTTATTTGGCATGCTCGTCCTTCTGCTCTAGTTGTGGTCCAGTCGACTAGCTTGACTTATAAGACTTCTTGCTCGCAAGGATCCCTACCCTTCATACCAATAGAGGTAGGGGTCATCTGCCCTTATCTTCACCCATCGATGAAGAACAAGCGGTGATTACCCTAGGGTCGTATGGCTTGACTGGTAGAACAGGTACTTTTTGTAACAGCCCTACTCTGGCTCTGTTACAGACAGTGACCTTGTTCAATCCTCTGTAATCAACACAAATCCGCCATGTTCCATCCTTCTTGGGTATGAACAATATGGGCGCCACTGCTGGGCTGTTAGATCTGGAGATCGTTCCCAAAGACAACTCTTTGTCTAGGTACTCCCTGAGGGCCTTCAACTCTGGAGCGGAACATTGGTATAGCGGGCCAAATGGTGGAACGGTACCAGGCAAGAGATTGATCTTCAAATCATTTCGGGAGTGCGGAGGCAGCTCCTGTATCCTTTCTTGACTGAATACATCAGCCCATTCCCTATAGCGGAGAGGTATCCTTTCTGCGATATCTCCTCCATCCTCATCATGCCATACTGAAGCGGCCAGTTGATATACTACATCTTCTTCTTCCATCAACTGGTATGAAGAGATGAGTTCAAACTTGATCGCTGCTGGGAGACAATTCTGTTTCCAGTAGTCACTTCGCCAGCTTATGGTATTGAGTTCCCAATTGATGTCCGGGTTATGCTTTCTTGCCCATGCAATTGGCAGGTACCCTGATATTCCTTCTTCCAAAGTAGCCACCTCGCATCGGAGTGTCTCGTTGTGATCTCCTATGCTCATGTGGACTGGGTGAGTGTAATACCCTCCTACACCCATCATGACATCTCCTTGAGCATCATACATTGTCAGAGGTTGATCTCGCCGCACTAAGGGAACTCCATGCTTCCTGACAAAACTCTGGCTGAGGATCGCTCCTGTACCACTGGTGTCAAAGAGGAATGTCCCTTGGGCGTCTTCAACTTTGTTCTTTACCGTCCATGTGTAACGGGGACAGTCTTTCCACGTATCGCTAGAATCCGATAGAAAGATGTGGCCGTGCAAGATAGAAATCAGGTGCAGATTTATTCAAAGATACTATCGCTTAGAACTCAATAATCTTTAAGGGCTCTGCTACCGATAATTCTAGGTGAAGATCAGGATTCGGACAGTTGGGCGGGAATGATCCTGAGTACTTATACTCCAAAGGACTCTATTCTCTGCTCCTACTTCCTTACTAAGTTCCGGCACTGCCTTCCAGCGGAAAGGGAATCAATACCATCGCTACCCCGCTTCTCTCTAAGCGTCAGCGAGTGCTTCCGGTTCCGAAGGCAACCGCCCTTAGTCAAAGCCTTTGTAACACCTGCAGCCTTTGTTGCCACACAACTGGGCCTGCATGAATGAGCTGCCGCTCAGGTGTAAGCTTAATCATTGCTGTAGAGCTTTCGCTTATTGTAGACTTCCCAGGCATAACCCCTTCCGTTACCGGCGGACTTCCAATGCTCAGAGGATGTAGAGGATCGCCGAGCACTCAGAGCTTCCCTCTGGCTGGCCTTCTAATCATTGGCGAGGCAAAGACTCGTCAGTCGTTGCTCCCATGAGTAGATCCTCTTCCTAGCGCTCAGAATGTAGTTACTCTGACAGCTGGTAGCTAACCACTCTGCCGGTACTTGCATGTCACTGTGCAACTGGCTTCTAACAATAACTCTCAGCATGTAACCGGGCCCTGTGTGTACTCATACACCAGACAGTTGAAATGGCTCCGTTACACTACTCCCCTCTTCCAGGATCTTGGTCTCCGAGATCTATAATCTGTATCTATTTATCTATGCAATACTATATGACAAGGAAACTCCTTTGGTGTGGAAGGGGACGAGAATGTTAAAGGAAATGCTACTGGCCTAGAGCCCTCTTATCTCTGGGCTTCTTAGGGTACCTCATATGGAAATCCTGGAGGGCTTCTTCAGCACTGTTCCTGAGATGTTCCCAGGGTTCCCATGTAGCGTCCTCGTTCTCATAACCTTCCCATAGCACCAGGTATTCTACCCTTCTCCTCTTCTTATTGACTCGGCTATCAGCTACTTCCCGGACAATCCAGTTCTGTTCTCCTGCAATTTCCTCAGGTTCCTGTGGGGGAACTCTTCTCTCAGGGTCTTCTGGCGCTCTATAGGGTTCCAGGAGAGAGACATGGAAGACAGGGTGGATTCCCATTTGCGGGGGAAGAGAGAGCTTGTAGGCACGGGTACCAATAGCTTCTAAGACCTTAAAGGGTCCCATCTTCTTCTGATCCAATTTTCCCAATGGCCGCTTTGTTTGCACATTGCGCCGGTCTAACATAACTTCATCTCCAGGCTTGATTTCAGGGGGTGCCAGGGCATGTGCATCATACCACCGGGCCATCCTTAGTCTAGCCTTTCCCAAGCTTGCATTCATAGCCTGCCAGATAGATTCCCATTGAGATACCATGACCTCGCTTGCTGGATTATTCCATTCAACACCTTCCTTTGGGGCCGGCCAGTTGGTTCTGGGTTCATATCCATAGTTGGCATAGAAAGCCGATACTTTGGTAGACTCAGAAACCGCCGAGTTATATGCATACTCTGCCAAAGGCAAGAGGTCTGCCCAGTCATCCTGTTGATATGAACAATAACTCCGCAAGTAATGCTCCAGGGTCTGGTTAACTCTTTCTGTTTGGCCGTCCGTTTGGGGATGAAAAGAAGTGGACATCTTCAGCTTCACATTGAGGAGGCTCATGAGAGATTGCCAAAAATGAGAAATGAACCTGCTATCTCTGTCCGAGACTATGTCATCAGGTAACCCATGGAGTCTCCAGACTTCCTTCAAGAACAACTTAGCCAAATCTTCCGTTTTGTTGAGTGTAGGAAGTGGGATGTAATGTGCCATCTTTAAGAAGTGGTCCACTATTACCCAGATCTTTGTAAACCCATTGGACTCCGGTAATCCCACAATAAAGTCCATAGAGATGGAAGTCCATGGCCGATAAGGTATCTCCAGTGGTTGGAGCATACCGAACTTCTTATGTCTTGAGGTCTTATTCCTCTGGCAGCTGTCGCAGCTCCGGACATATTCCTCAACATCTTTATCCATGTTGGGCCAAAAGAAGTTATTTTTTACCCGCTCTAATGTCTTGAACTGACCCAAATGGCCCGCCACTTTAGAGTCATGGGTATCGGTCAGGATATCCATCTGGAGCTTCTTGTCTTTGGGAATATACCATCGATTCTTGTAGAAGATGAGGCCGTCCTTGACAGACAAGTTCTGGTCCAAGTTTGGTTTCCTTTCAACCAGGGAGCGGTGCAGTTCCTGCCAGATTCCATCCTCTTTAGCTGCCATACATAGGCGCTCTAAGAATGTGTTCTGCAATTGATTCACCCTGACAGCCGCTAGCTTGACAGGATCCAAAACCAATTGACCTGGCCTAAAAAACATCTGTGGCTCCGGCCGCAAGGTTTCACTCCCCTCTTCAGGGCGGTGATCCCAACGCCTTGATAGCACATCAGGTTTGCCATTCCTTTCTCCCGGTCTGTAGACAACTTTAAAATTGTAGCCTGCTAGGTCCTCAGACCATCTAGCTTGCCGCCTAGTGAGAACCTTGGTAGAGTTGAAGTACTCCAAATTCTTGTGGTCTGTGAAAACCGTGATCTCCTGCTCGCAACTCTTGAGCATATGCTCCCATTCCCGGAAAGATGCTACAATAGCTCCCATTTCCTTATCATGAATGTCATAGTTGATCTCAGCCGGGGAGAACTTCTTAGAATAGAAAGCTACCGGGCGTAGTTTCCCATCCTCCCCATACTGAGAGAGCACCGCTCCTTTGGCAAAGTCACTGGCATCAGTTTCGACCACAGTTCTTCTGCTAGGTCAAAATGGAGAAGGATTGGAGCGCTTGTGAATAGCCTCTTGAGTTCCTCAAATGCTTGTTCACAGGCTGCGGTCCAATACCATTTCTTGTCATTTTGCAAGAGGTCGGTCAATGGTTTGCAAACTTTACTGAAGCCTTCAATAAAGCGGCGATAGAAGTTTGCAAATCCCAGGAAACCTTGCACTCCCTTAATATTTCGGGGTACTGGCCATTCCTGAACCGCCTCTACTTTGTCCTCTGACATAGATACTCCCCTTTCCGAGATGTGGTAGCCAAGATATTCTACTTCTCGGACATGGAAGGATGTCTTGCTGATGGAGGCACACAGTTTTGCTTCTCTGAGCTTCTGTAGAACCTTCTCAACTAGCCTTCATGCTCTTCCTCAGTCTCTGAGTAGATGAGGATGTCGTCGATATAGACAACCACTCCTTCATCCAGTAGTTCCTTTAGCACATCATTGATCATTGCCTGGAAGGCGGAAGGGGCGTTGCATAGACCGAATGGCATCACATTGTACTGATACAGTCCATAGCGGGTTCTGAAAGCGGTTTTCCACTAATGACCTTCTGCTATCCTGATCAAGTTGAAGCCATTCTTCAGGTCTATCTTTGTGAAGATCTTGGCTTTGAACAACCTATCCCTGAGCTCACTCATGATAGGCAGCGGATACTTGTCCTTGACAGTGACCTTGTTCAACCCTCTGTAATCAACACAAATTCGCCATGTCCCATCCTTCTTAGGTATGAACAATATGGGCGCCGCTGCTGGGCTGCTAGATCTAGAGATCTTTCCTAAAGACAACTCTTTGTCCAGGTACTCTCGGAGGGCTTTCAGCTCTGGAGCGGAACATGGTATAGTGGGCCAAATGGGGGAGCGGTACCAGGCAAGAGGTTGATCTTCAGATCATTTCGGGAGTGTGGAGGCAGCTCCTGTATCTTCTCTTGACTGAATACGTCAGCCCATTCCCTATAGCGGAGAGGTATCCTTTCTGCGATATCTCCTCCATCCTCATCATGCCATACTGAAGCGGCCAGTTGATATACTACATCTCTTCTTCCATCATCTGGTATGAAGAGATGAGTTCAAACTTGATTGCTGCTGGGAGACAATTCTGCTTGCAGTAGTCACTTCGCCAGCTTATGGTATTGAGTTCCCAATTGATATCCGGGTTGTGCGTCCTTGCCCATGCAATTGGCAGGTAACCTGATATTCCTTCTTCCAAAGTAGCCACTTCCCATCGGAGTGTCTCCTTATGATCTCCCATGTTCATGTGGACTGGGTGGGTGTAATACTCTCCTCCGCCCATCATGACATCTCCTTGAGCATCATACATTGTCAGAGGTTGATCTCGCCGCACTAAGGGAACTCCATGCTTCCTGACAAAACTCTGGTTGAGGATTGCTCCTGTACAACCGGTGTCAAAGAGAATGTCCCTTGGGCGTCTTCAACTTTGTTCTTGACCGTCCATGACAGTTCTGCTTTCAGTATTGGCCTCTTGCCCATGTACTGGTAAGGATGGAAGCTTCTGTTCCATTCTTCTTCGCTTCTGTGCGGTTCTGGGCTTGATTCTCTTTGTCTTTTCTCCATTGCTAATAGCTGCGGGCACTACTGAGATCAAAAATCCTATTCCCAAGCAATAATATAGCAAGTGTATTTTGTGGAAGTCTGTAGCGGGCTGGAAGTGTCTTGTAGCAAATGTAACTTGGCAGAGCACTACAGACCAGCTGTTCGGGTTCAAAACCCATCCTCAGATGCTTGGAAACAATCAAATAGGCGAAAAACACAAAAATTTATTCAAGAGAAACAAAGAAATCGAGACCCAAAAGAAAAACTAGTAAACATAGACTCTAAACAGACATTTCTACCAGATATTTCATTGTCCGAGTCTTGCTCAGGCTGAAAGACGAAATCTTCTGTCACCTCTGGGAGTACAACAAGTGGTTTTGCTACAACCGCAGCCACTTTAGCTTTCTTCTGAGGATTGGTCTTCCATTTCTCGTTTCCGCTTGTACCCTCACTGCT
>NW_025763487.1:0-42355 GCF_003444635.1 Morchella importuna | reverse complement strand
TTTCAGACTTGCAATTCAGGTATGATCCAGACAAACTACGTATAGTATATAAGATTTAAGTAACACCAGGTACATACATGTACTAATTCTCAGGTGGTGACAGCGAACAGACTTTAGTATCATTACTTTCCAGCTTGAGATGATAGCCAAGTGCGAGTGATATAATGTGATTGGGATCACTTTGCGGCGGGTCCCCCAGGACATGTGGGCTTTTAACGCAACTGGCTCGGCGTCAAGAGAACTGAGAGTGAGAGTCCATGATTGAGATCCCTCAGCCTCGAACGAGGTTATGGATGGTTCAATAATGGCTTCTAATACAACAACTCTTGCCATTAGAGGCATAGAAATTATAGTGAGGCTAGAATGGATTAGTATGGAGCACTCTGTAGATTTTTCTAAAATACCAAAGAGTGTTACTCACTTGTTTATTTAGAGTCTTTAAAAGTTATATTTCATTCATTGACTTTTTATTCCTTGGAGCTCACGCGTGACCAACCACTCTAAACTCAATGTTGTTATACTTACTATGCATTGAGATTATATAGAACGAACCATATAACATTGCTCTTTGCTATAGAAGACTATGTCAAGTATAATAGAGCCAGTTGTTTCTGTAATTGGGGTAACTTCTGGGGAAAAAATGGATGAAAAAAATATAGAGACTGCGGTATAAAATAGAAAGTCAGGTTGTAGATTAATAAAAACATCAGCAAAAATTGACATGTCGTCTTGGGACGCCTGGGCGCCCGAAATGCCCCAGATGCCCCAGATGACCCAAGACTTGTGCTTACCTGTAGACCGACGGCTGTGCGCCACGCGACGACCGCTCTGTGTCTTTTCGTGAAAAGACGCACTCAAGGCGCAAATCACGTCTTTTCGGGACAAGACGTCGTCTCTGTAACGGCAATATTATCTGTTGGCTAAAATGATAGGCCGGATCGTGAAGAGAAGGTATCACACAGTTGAGCTAGGATTTGTAATGGGGTTTCTTTCATGTTCTTTTGGTTTCCATTACGCGAGGTATGAGTCATCAACGGACTAGGGGTTGGATATATAAAGGGGTGTTGTCTCGTGCTTTTTCATGTTTTCCTTTCCTTCCTTTTCTCTTCACGCAATTTACTGTATTTACCCTCGCAACACCAAAACTTTCGAACAACAATAACTTTTGGCCTGCACTCCCGATAAAACTTTTACTCGAACACGATCCTGTATGTCAATAGACCGCGTAATTTATTCGTATCTTATCACACATCTGTTCGTACGCGAAGTTATTCACGCTCTAGTTCCTGAGTTGTGAACCCTCACCTCCTCAAACCCTCGCTTAAGCCTCGCGACTGCAGTGAAAACAACAACCTGGCCTCACCAAACCCACCCAACCCACCAAATACTGTGGGAAAAAAGAGAACTTTATCAGAAGTCTTTCCCAACCCAACCCGAACTGGAACATCAGTGATGTCCCAACAAGCCTCCCTGAGCTCCTGGTTCGCAGGAGCCCCCCACCAGGAACACCGGCACCCCCCCGCTTCCCTGACACCCAATCAACCCAACAAACAGAGTCCACCCCAGTGGAACAAACCCAACTTGGCAATGAACCTTTCTCCATCTTCGCCGAACACACCCAATACAATGAGCCATATGCACCAAAATACGACTACATTCACCCCAGCATCGTCCCTGATGAAACCCACGCCAGAATGGACCTAAACTACGTATCCTGGGTAGTTAGAAACGCCCTCACCGTAGCGCTTGAACCCATCAACCAAACGACTTAACAAATCAACAAGGGCTTAAAAGCTACCATCGAAGTCCTATCCGTCCAAAACGAGTCCCTCAAACACACCGTTGAGATCCTGGCCAAACAAATGTTTGAAATAACAAAGAACCAGGACAACATATCGGAAAAACTCCACCGCCTCCAACAACAGCTCACCAACCTCTCCGTCAACAGGCCCAGTAATCAAGCAGTTACTGAAGGAAGAACTGCCGTAATTGCCGCCGTCGCTGCAGCCACCATCACCGCCCCTACCACACCCGCCAACAACCTCAACCACCCCAACCACGCCCAACAGCCAAAAGGGAAAGTCAAGGAAACACTGACTCCACCGGCACCGAAATCTTATGCATCCGCCGCGGCAGGAAACACGAATCCCGAATTCACGACCGTCACGAACAAGAGGAAAAACAAACCCAAAGCAGACCCCCTGTTCAAACCTGAAATCACCAAACTCAACAGGGAAATTGTAATCGAAACAAACAAAGAACTCTCAGTCACCCCATCGGACATCAGACTAAAATAAATGCAAAAATCCAGGACCCCGACTGTCAACTAATCGCTGCCCGGAAAACAACCAAGACAACATTATCCTGGAATCAAAATTCACAACCCCAGCAACAAAGGTCCTTGAATACAAAAAGGAAATCGAAACCGCCCTGAACGAATTAAAAGTTCCCTTCGTCGACATCCGGGTTAACTCCAGATGGTCCAAATTCATCCTCCACGGCATCCCTACCTCCATAGGGGAAGCATTTGATGCAGGACAATTCCTGGCCTCGGAAATCAGAAACAACTACGGCAACACTTTCGAACTAGCACAAATCCCGAGATGGTTATCAAAACCAGAAGCCAAAATCGGGAAATCACACTCCTCCATGATCATCGCCCTCCCCGGACAATTTACCAAAGAAAACCTCGGTCTCCGATACCTCACCCTCATTGACAGAAACTGCAAAATCGACAGCTACCTCCCTGCAAACCCAGAAACCCAATGCACCAAATGCCTTGAATACAGACATAGGCAAGAACACTGCTCCCACACCAACAGAAGATGTTGACATTGTGCTGAGGAACACCAAACCAAGGACCACCCATGCACAGAATGCGCCGGGGGCCTCAGATGCTCACACACACCCATCCGATGCTATCACTGCAAGGCCCCCCACAAAGCAACAAATAGCAACTGCCCAGAACGAACCAAAGTCCGAATCACAAACAGACTCGGACCAGACACAAACCCAAGCCCGCTACCAATACCCATAGTTATCCCGGCCCAAGATCCCCCACAGGAAGATGCAGCCATGGATAACTCCCAATGAGTTACAATAAAAGGACAACGGCTATCGCACAGCAACTCAACTGCGCGAAAAATGAGCTCACAACAAAGTCAGTAGTGGAGGAAGCAGAACAGGACCATAACATACTTTTTCTTTTATTACAAGAACCATGGAATAACAATGACGGCCACCCACCGGAATGCCCTCTTTTTTACCTTTTTACAGCCAGCAACAAAGGCACTAAAGCTGCTACATACATCAGAAAACACGCCAACCTAAGACCAAAACACCACTACACCCATACTAACTTCATCGTCTCCGTTACGGTGGAAATCCAAAACCAAAAAACACAAATCCTCAACATATACTCACCAGGACGAAGCGGACCCTTCGCAGAAATCTTCCGACAAGTAACTACCATCCAAAACTGCCTCGGCATGGGAGACTTTAACAGCCACCACCAACTTTGGTACGGACACAGATCCCACGACTACACCAATACAATCAGAGCAGACAAATCCGGATCGAAGAAGCTCAAAAAATGGTTTGATCGACAAAGGTTATCCCTACTCAACGAACTAGGCGAATTCACACATTTTCCCAGGAACAACAACAGACCGACCATTATCGACCTGACATTGGTCAAAGGACCGATACAAGACCACGATATCCGCTGGAACATCGATCGACACGAAGCAGGTTCCGATCACGGAAAACCGATCCTGCAACTACGAATAGAGAAACCCCCCCACATTCCCAGGAAACTATGGCATTGAACGAACTGGGAGAAATTGGAAGAAAACATCTCAGGCCTCCATTTCCCCTCCGAAGCATGGAAAAGCCAGAATCAGACAAAACAATCGGTCGACTTCATCCTCGAACATATAGATAACCTAATAGACCAAGTCACCCCATGGAGCCAAGGACATCTCAAGTCCAAGAAGTGGTGGACCCCATAGCTGAAGAAACTCAAATCAACCCTCAACACTCTAGAGAGGAAAGCCAGAAACACCCAAAAGGATGAAGACAGAGAAACCTTCAGGAAAACGAGCAGGAAATGGACCGCAGCGATCCGCAAAGCCAAGGCAGAAGAAAGGGAGAAAGAACTCACGGAGGCCAAGGGAAGCGCCATCTGGAAACTAGTCAACAAATGGAAAAAGAGGGACACTACCATCGCAACTATACAAGGTGAAGAAACGTTTGCGGGGAAGTGTCAAGCTCTAAGAGCCCAACTCTTCCCCACAAATTGGACGTCCCCCAACAACCCTCCACTCCAAATCAGACCCCCCTCTTTTGACCTTATTGACGATTTCCAGGAAGTAACAACAGAAGAAATCACATCCGCAATCAGATCATGCCCAATACACTCGGCCACCGGACCCGATAACATCCCATACCCGTTTATACAGGCAACAATCAAGGCAAACACCCAACTCTTCCAAGACATGTTCTCGGCCATGCTCCGACATGGAGTCCAACCGGATCGATGGAAAGTGGCGAAATGCATACCAATCCCGAAACCAGGAAAATCCGACTACTCCTCGACCAAAGCCTACCGACCCATCTCCCTGTTGCAATGCTTCAGCAAAGTACTGGAAAAGATAGTGGCAACAAGACTATGTACCGCCGGAACTATCCTGCAAACCCTTAGCAAAGACCAATTCGGAGTCAGACCAACAATTTCGGCAATCGACGCCTTACTCCGTACCCTCACGCCCATCCCACAGAACCTCCTGATCAAACGGACCACAGGAACCACTCCAGATAGACCAGCGCTCCTCACAAACGAGATACAAGGAGCCTTCAACTGTGTTGACCACCTCCTACTCGCTGAGATCATGACCCAACAAAGATTCCCAACATACCTAACGATATGGTGCAAGGAATTCACCGCCAACTGAAAACTCCAATTGCAATTCAATCACCAACTGGAACCACCACAGCCATACACCCCCGGGCTGCCCCAAGGGTCCCCTCTATCCCCAGTATTATACATGATATACGCCGGGGTAATAACAGACCCCACCAACTCCCCCAAAGAAATAAACACCACTTATATCGACGATGACGCACTCGTCCAACTCGCGAAGTCCCCTCTCTTCATTACCAAAAGACTCAACGAAAGAATGGACGAAAGAATCAGGAAAGTGGCACCCCTCAACATCAAATACGAACCCCAAAAATCCGACCTAGTCTTTTTCAAACCCACAATATCGAGCACCCCGAACCCCAAGAACTCGGTAACAATTGCAGAAGAAGAAATCCACCCCAAAGACAGACTCAAATACGTAGGAATCTGGCTGGATTCCAACCTCTCCTTCCCACCACAAATAGAAGAAACCATCGCCAAAGGCCTCAGAGCCCTAAGCAGTATCAGAAACATCGCCTACCTCCCCGGAGCAAGAGTCAAATCCATCCACCACCTCATTGTCCATGGTTTCCTCCCCACCATCTTATGGGGATCGGAGGCATGGTGGACGGGAGCCGACCAGATCCCCCGATCACTATCCCCACTTTATAACGAAGTGTAACGGGGGCAGCCTATCTATGTATCGCTAGAATCCAATAGAATAGATGCGGCTGTGCAAGATAGAAATCAGGTGCAGATTTATTCAAAGATACTATCGCTAGAACACAATAATCTTTAAGGGCTCTGCTACCGATAATAGAAGATGATTCTGATAATTCTTGATGAGGCTTTCGGACAGTTGGGTGGGAATGATCCTGAGTACTTATACTCCGAAGGACTCTATTCTCTGCTCCTACTTCATTACTAAGTTCCGGTGCTGCCTTCCAGCGGAAGGTAAGCAATTCCTTCGCTACCCCCGCTTCTCTCTAAGCGTTAGCGAGTGCTTCCGGTTCCGAAGGCAACCACCCTTAGTCAAAGCCTTTATAACACCTGCAGCCTTTGTTGCCACACAACGGGGGCCTGCATGAATGAGCTGCCGCTCAGGTGTAAGCTTAATCATTGCTGTAAAGCTTTCGCTTATTGTAGACTTCCCAGGCATAATCCCTTCCGTTACCGGCGGACTTCAAATGCTCAGAGGATGTAGAGGATCACCTAGCACTCAGAGCTTCACTCTGGCTGGCCTTCTAATCATTGGCGAAGCACAGACTCGTCAGTCATTGCTCCTATAAGTAGATCCTCCTCCTAGCGCTCAGAATGTAGTTACTCTGACAGCTGGTAGCTAACCACATCGCCGGTACTTGCATGTCACTGTGCAACTGGCTTCTAACAATAACTCTCAGCATGTAACCGGGCCCTGTGTGTATTCATACACCAGACAGTTGAAATGGCTCCGTTACACGAAGCCGTCAGGATAATAACAGGCCTACTCCGTTGGACAAAAACAGAAAGACTACTAAAAGAGGCAGCACTCCCCCCACTTGAACTCTTCCTCAACTATAAATCACGAAAATACGGGACGTGCATACTCTGCCACCCTGCGGACCACCCACTTATTGAAGAACTTATACAGCTCCTCCCCACCAGAATAAAAAACACCAAAGGCACAGGCCTCCATCGGATTGCATCACTCATGCTACCCTTCCAGGAACCAGGCAATCGCAGAGAGCGATGGATCCAAAACGAGACTCATACCAAACAAATGCTGGAAGAATGGAACTCCATCCCATGCATCAACTACCACGAACCAGGAACCCTAAAAATCCAACCAAAGCGAGCAAAACTTCTCCGATCCAAAGCAAAACTCATACACTGCATAAGATGCCAAGTCACTAGGATAGACAGACATGCAGTATTCACTGAACCCGACCCCTGCCAATGTGGCTCGGAACAATCCTCCAAACACACCATGATCGACTGCCCACGATGGACACAACTACGAAGGCCACTTATAGACAAAATCCCAGGACCGCCCACGTGGGAAAACTGGCTATTTACCAACCTCAACGTAGACATGGTTCTTCAATTTGCAGCAAAAACCAACCTACTTGACTGGTACGAAGTGGACGGGGAGGACCCGGAGGAATGCCTATTTCTTTCTCTCTTTCTTTCTTTCTTTTTCTGTATCTCCTCATGATTCTTCGCGTTGCCTTTCCTTTTCTTCGTTTTCTCTCCTTTTTTTCTTTCCTACGTTTATAGGCGGAGGTCTCGGCGTGCGATAAGTCCTGTACTTCAAAGCAATATAAAACTATCCATCTATCTATCTACTGTATTTACTCTACGAATACCACTTTTGTTCTACGCCTCATCATAGGGCTCAACTGGGTTGTCATACCAGGTAGAGCCGCCCCATAGTCCATAGTCTCGAATACCTATTGGCACGTCTTGCTTCGGTTGTATTCCTTGGCACCATAGTTCCTACGCCCATAGACCCCGGTTACACTAAGTTGCGTCCTATATTGCCAACCAATACAACACTATAGTCTACCATGGCGGCACATCTCCCTATTGATTACCAACAGCTAAGTGATGCCCCTCAGACCTTCTTTCAAGAACATCCAGAGGTGGATGACAATGTTGGAATAGAAGCTTATGCACTTCTTCAACGGGCACAACATGGCCTTATTCAGTATGCAACGGACTTACAGGAGGTGGAATGGGGGGCTGGAAATGTGTAACGGGGGTCTATGGACGTAGGGACTATGATGCCAAGGAATACAACCGAGGCGAAGACGTAGCAATAGGTATTCGAGACTATGGACTATGGAGTGGCTCTGCCTAGTATGACTAACTAGTTGAGCCCTATGACGAGACGTAGAACAAAGTAGTATTCGTGGAGTAAATATAAGATAGATAGATAGATAATTTATATTGCTTTGAAGTACAAGACTTATCGCACGCCACCGAGCTCCGCCACAGAAAAGAAAAGACGGAACGAAAGACAAAGGAAAAGAATCGAATAAGAAGATACGAAAAACGAGTACAGGAAAGTAGGAAAAACCTTTTATAAATCCTCCGGGTCCTCCTCCTCCTCGTCCATCTCGTACCAGTCCAGTAGGTTTGTTTTAGCTGCGAATTGTAGTATAAGGTCTATGTTTAGGTTTGTGAAGAGCCAGTTCTCCCAAGTGGGTGGTCCCGGGATTTTATCCATCAATGGCCTCCGGATTTGTGTCCATCGGGGGCATTCGATTATGGTGTGTTTGGAAGATTGTTCTGCGCCACATTGGCAGGGCTCAGGTTCTGTGTATGCTGCGTGTCTGTCTAGTCTGGTGACCTGACATCGTATGCCGTGTATCAGTTTTGCCTTGGAGATTGGGAGTTTCGCTCGTTTGGGGTTGACTTTGAGGGTTCCTGGTTCGTGGTAGTTGGTGATTGGGGTGGAGTTCCATTCCTCCAGCATGCGCTTGGTGATGAGGTCATTTTGTATCCATCTTTCTCTGCGGTTTCCTGGTTCCTGGAAGGGAAGCATGAGTGTTGCGACTCGGTGGAGTCCCGTGCCTTTGGTGTTCTTTATCTTGCTGGGGAGGAGTTGGATGAGTTCTTCGTTGAGGGGGTGGTCAGCCGGATAGCAAAGAATCCGAGTGCCGTATTTACGTGTCTTATGGGTGAGGAGTTGTTCCAATGGTGGGAGTGCTGCCTCTTTGAGTAGTTTTGCGGTTTTTGTCCAGCGGGGCAGGCCGGTTATGACCCTGGCTGCTTGGTTGTATAGTGGTTGGAGTGATCTTAGAACGTGGTCCGCTCCTGTCCACCATGCTTCTGATCCCCATAGGATTGTAGGGAGGAGGCCTTGGACGACTAGATGGTGTATGGTTTTAACTGTTGATCCGGGGAGGTATGCTATATTCCTGATTTGCCCTAGTACTCGGAGGCCTTTGGCAATGGTTTCTTCGATGTGTGGTCAGAAGGAGAGGTTTGAGTCTAGCCATATTCCAAGATATTTGAGTCTGTCTTTGGGGTAGATTTCCTCATTTGCGATTATGACTGGGTGTTTTGGTTTAGGGAGTTTTGATGTTGTGGGTTTGAAGAAGATGAGATCGGATTTTTGTGGTTCATATTTGATGTTAAGGGGTGTTGCCTTTTTTACCCTTTCAGCCATTCTTTCGTTTAGCCTTTTGGTGGCGTAGAGGGGTGTCTTTGCGATTTGAACGAGCGCGTCGTTATCGGTGTAGGTAGTGTTGAGTTCTTTGTTGGAGTTGCTGGGGTCTGTTATGACTCCTGCGTATATCATGAATAGGACTGGGGATAAGGAAGATCCTTGGGGCAGTCCTGAGTTGTATGGTTGTGGGGTTTCCAGTTCATGATTGAACTGGAATTGGAGGGTTCGGTTGGTGTTGAATTCCTTGCACCAGTTGGTTAGGTAGGCTGGGAATTTTTGTTGGGTCATGATTTCTGCGAGTAAAAGGTGGTCCACGCAGTTGAAGGCTCCTTGTATATCATTTGTAAGGAGGGCTGGTCTGTTTGGGGTGGTTCCTGTGATTCGTTTGATTAGGAGGTTTTGTTGAATGGGTGTGAGGGTGTGGAGTAGGGCATCGATTGCTGAGATTGTTGGTCTGCCTCCGAATTGGTCTTTGGTAAGTGTCTCCAGGATGGATCCGGCTGTACATAGTCTTGTTGCCACTATTTTTTCCAATACCTTGCTGAAGCATTGCAATAGGGAAATTGGTCGGTAGGCTTTGGCCGATGAGTAGTCGGGTTTTCCTGGTTTTGGGATTGGTACACATTTTGCCACTTTCCATCGGTCTGGTTGGACTCCGTGGCGCAACATGGCTGAGAACATGTCTTGAAATAGTTGGATGTTTGCTTTGATCGTAGCCTGGATGAATGGGTATGGGATGCCGTCGGGGCCGGTGGCCGAGTGTGTTGGACATGATTTGATTGCGGATGTGATTTCTTCCGGTGTAACTTCCTGGAAAGTATCACTAAGATCAAAGGATGGGGGTCTGATTTGGAGTGGGGGGTTGTTGGGGGACGTCCAATTTGTGGGTAAGAGTTGAGCTCTTAGAGCTTGGCACTTCCCCGCAAACGTTTCTTCACCTTGTATGGTTGGGATTGTAACATCCCTTCTTCTTCCTGCATTGACTAGTTTCCAGATGGTGCTTCCTTTAGCCTCCGCGAATTCCTTCTCCCTTTGTTCTGCTTTGGCTTTGCGAATCAGTGATGTCCATTTCCCGCTAGTTTTCCTGAATGTTTCTCTGTCCTCGTCTTTTTGGGTCTTCCTGGATCTCCTTTCCGCTGTGTTGAGGGTTGTTTTGAGCTTCTTCAACTCCGGGGTCCACCATTTTTTGGATTTGATGTGTCCTTGGCTCCATGGGGTGACTTGGTCTATTAGGTTATCTATGTGTTCAAGTATGAAGTCGACTGATTGCTTTGTATGACCCTGGGATTCCCACGCCTCGGGGGGGAATTGGAGGCCTGAGATGTTTTCTTCTAGTTTTTCCCAGTTCGTTCGCTGCCATAGTCTTCTGGGTATGTGGGGGGGTTTTTCTATCCGTAATTGTACTATGGTTTTCCCGTGATCGGAGCCTGCGCCATGGCGGTGGATGTTCCAGCGGACGTCATGGTCCAGGATAGGTCCTTTGATCAGGGTCAGGTCGATGATGGTTGGTCTGTTGTTGTTTCTGGGGAAGTGTGTGAATTCGCCCGGTTCGTTGAGTAGGGATAGCTTTTGTCGGTCGATCCATCTTTTGAGCTTCTTGGATCCAGATTTGTCCGCTCTGATTGTGTTGGTGTAGTCGTGGGATCTGTGTCCATACCAGAGTTGGTGGTGGCTATTGAAGTCTCCCATGACGAGGCAGTTTTGGATGGTGTTTATCTGGCGGGAGATTTCTGTGAAGGGTCCGCTTCGCCCTGGTGAGTATATGTTAAGGATTTGTGTCTTTTGGTTCTGGATTTCCACCGTGACGGAGACAATGAAGTTGTTATGCGTGTAATGGTGTTTTGGTTTTAGATTGGCGTGTTTTCTGATGTATGTGGCGGCTTTGGTGCCCTTGTTGCTGGCTGTGAATAGATAGCAAAGGGGGGATTCTGGTGGGTGGCCGTCCTTCTTGTTCCATTGTTCCTGTAACAAAAGAAAAAGTATGTTGTGGTCCTGTTCTGCTTCCTCCACTACTGACTTTGTTGTGAGCTCGTTTTTCGCACAGTTCAGTTGCTGTGCGATGGCCGTGGTTCTTTTGATGTGGCTCATTGGGTGTTATCCATGGCTGCATCTTCTTGTGGGGCGTCTTGGGCCGGGATAACTACGGGAATTGGTAGCGGGCTTGGGTTTGTGTCTGGTCCGAGTCTGTTTGTGATTCGGACTTTGGTTCGTTCTGGGCAGTTGGCGTCTGTTGCTTTGTGGGGGGCCTTGCAGTGATAGCATCGGATGGGTGTATGGATACATCTAGTGCCTCCTGAGCATTCTGAGCATGGGTGTTCTTTTGTTTGGTGGTCTTCTGCACAGTGTCCGCATCTCCCGGTTTGGTTGGAGCATCTTTCGTGTCGGTGGCCGTATTCTAGGCATTTGGAGCATTGGGTTTCTGGGTTGGCTGGGAGGTAGTTGTCAATTTTGCATTGCCGGTCGAATAGAGTGAGGTATCTCAGTCCGAGGTTATCCTTTGTGTATTGTCCTGGGAGTGCGATAATCATTGACGAGTGTGTTTTCCCTGTTCTGGCTTCGGGTCTACTGAGCCATCTGGGGATTTGTGCCATTTCGAATGTGGTTCCGTAGTTGCTTCTGACTTCTGAGGCCATGACCTGTCCTGCTTCATAGCCGTCTCCGATTGTTGTTGGGATTCCATGTACGATGAATTTGGACCATTTGGAGTTGACCCTGATGTCCACAAAGGGGACCTTGAGTTCTCTTAGGGCTGCTTCTATTTGCTGTTTGTTTTCGAAGACTTTCGAGGCAGGGGTAGCGAATTTAGTCTTCAGCACAATGTTGTTCTTCGAGGTTTTCCTGGCGGCGATCAGCTGGCAGTCTGGGTTTTCGATTTTTGCGTTGATTCTTGTTCTGATGTTGGAGGGGGTGACTGGTGATTCCTTGTTTGTTTCGATAATTATTTCCCTGTTGATCTTGGTGATTCCTGGTTTGAATAGTGGATCCGCTTTGGGCTTGGGCTTCCTCCTGTTCGTGACCATGGTGTATTCGGGATTGGCGTTTCCTGCTGCGATGGATGCGTAGGATTTTGGTGCTGGTGGGATTGGTGTTTCTTTTCCTTTTCCTTTTCCTTTTGGTTGTTCGGCATGGTTCACATTATTGATGGGTGCGGGGGGAGGGGCGGGGATGGTGGCAGCGGCGACGGTGGCGATTGCGAAAGCTCTTCCTTCGTTGACTGCTTGATTGCTGGGTCTGTTAACGGAGAGGTTGGTGAGCTGTTGTTGGAGGCGGTGGAGTTTTTCGGAGGTCTTGTCTTGGTTCTTTGTCATTTCGAACATTTGTTTGGCCAGGACGTCGACGGTGTGCTTAAGGGTTTCATTTTGGGTGGATAGGACTTCGATGTTAGCTTTTAGATCCTTATTGATCTGCTCGGTTGTTTGGTTGAGGGGTTCGAGCGCCACAGTGAGGGCATTTCTAATAACCCATGAGATATAATTGAGGTCCATTCTGGCATGGGTTTCTTGGGGGACGATGCTAGGGTGGATGTAGTCATATTTTGGTGCATATGGTTCATTGTATTGGGTGTATTCGGCGAAGATAGAGAAGGGTTCGCCGCTGAGTTGGGTTTGTTCGATTATGGTAGACTGTGTTTGTTGAGTGGATTGAGTGGATTGGGTGTCGGGGAAGCGTGGGGGGCCTGGAGTTCCTGGGGGGGGGGGGGCTCCTGCGAACCAGGAGCTCAAGGAGGCTTGTTGGGACATCACTGACGTTCCAGTTCGGGTTGGGTTGGGAAAAACTTCTGATAAAGTTCTCTTTCTTCCCGCGAAGTTTGGTGGGTTTGGTGGGGTTGGTGAGGCCAGGTTGTTGCTTTCGCTATGGTCGCGAGGCTTAAGCGAGGGCTAATGGGTAGTGAGTTCACAACTCGGGAACTAGAGCGTGAATGATTTCGCGTACGAACAGATGTGCGATAAGATACCAGTAGATTACGCGGTCTATTGACATACAGGATCGTGTTCGAGTAAAAGTTTTATCGAGAGTGCAGGCCAAAAGTTATTGTTGTTCGAAAGTTTTGGTGTTGCGAGGGTAAATACAAGAAGTTGCGTGAAGAGAAGAGGAAAGGAAGGAAAACATGAAAAGGCACGAGACAACGCCCCCTTATATATCCAACCCTTAGTCCATTGATGACTAATAGCCCGCGTAATGGAAACTGAAAGAACATAACAGAAAGTCCATTACAAATCAGAGTTCAACCGCGCAATATCTCCTCTTCACAATCCAATCTATCATCTTAGCCGAAATACAATATTGCCGTTACAAAATGCGAGGGAGATGTTTGAGCGAGATCTAGCCGCTGCCAGGGGCGACCGAGTTGCTGTTGAAGTGGTTGCCCCTGATGAAGAACCAATCGGAGATGATAATGCCCCACCGGTACCTCCAGTTCCACCTGTCTCAGTGGTTGCCCAACGGTCGGAAAAACTCTCAGACCCTGAAGTGTTTAGGGGAGATCGCGATCGAGAAAGACTACACCTATTCAAGCAACAGATGAGGATCAAGCTATTGGGAAATGCCGACCACTTCCCCACACTACAGTCCATGTTATCCTATGCATTCAGTGGACTGGAGGGTGTTGCCGCTAATCAATTTTTACAATATGTCGGAGAAGAAGGCATTGCTTTGCCTTCTATGTTACGGTTTTATGAAATTCTGGATACGGCATTCGGGGATCCTGATCGAATGCGCATGGCTTGGAGGAACCTTAGGAACATCCGCCAACGGAATCGAACCTTTGCTGATTATTTCGCCGAATTTCAACGTTATGCTGCCGAGTCAGGAATGGATGAAGTCTCTTGGATTGAGGCTTTGATGGAGGGTATTAATGTAGAACTCGATGGATCAATGATATACCATGAGACCCCTGCAATGGTAGACGCATGTGCGACGCTCTTGCAACGGTTGGATAATCACCGTCGGGCGGCAGAAGCTAAGCGAGGAGGTAAAAAGCCTTGGAATATTACTGCTGCTCCGACCCCACGTCCCACACCAACAAATCCTGCCCCTGCTCCCCGCGTTGTTGCCCCGGTAGTCAATGTACCTAATACTGAATATCATCCCTCATTCCGCCCGGGAGGTGATGTACCGATGGATTTGTCTGGGGGACGTCGCCGTCCCACCCCTACTGAAAGAAACGCCCGCTTAGCTGAGGGCCGATGTTTCTATTGCGGAGGAGTCGGACATATGGTTAGAGATTGCCCTCAAGCAAGGGCAACTGGAAACCAACTAAAGAGACCGGTGATGAGGGGAGCGGCATTGAGAGTGGAGGAAAATGATGGAAGTGATAAGGAGTCGGCAAAAGATTTGTCCCTGCACTAAGTGGCTTAGCACAGGGACCATTTAAGGATTTTTCTGCAATGCATATTGCGGGGTTTTCGGTATCGGAGGAGGAAATGGATGGGAACCAATTTGTAGTAACTTGTTCCATTTTATAGAATAACAATACTTTCGTACCCACCTACGCCCTTATTGATACCGGAGCATCGGGATATGCTTTTATCGAAGAATCTTTTGCACGCCACAACAATCTTATTATGACACCACTCAAAATACCGCGCCATGTAGACGTTATCGACGGCAGACCTATCAAGTCAGGAAGGATTACCCATATTGTTGATGTCTCGCTAGACATTCATGGCCATCGAGAGACTGCGTCGTGTTTTGTGACGAAGTTGGGACATTATCCGATTGTAATGGGAATGCCTTGGATGGGACGCCATGATGTTACTATTCGACCAAAGGAAAATTTGCTCATTTTCGACTCTCAAAGCTGCTGTCAACATTGTTCGCTTAGTGGAACTGCAATTACGGTTCATGGAATATCGATTCCCCTACCGGAAACTCATACCGTTACCGTTTCAACAACTGAAAAATCGACCATCGACATTGAACAACTAATACCAAGAGAGTTCCATCGCTATATCCATCTGTTTGAAGAATATGATGCTTCAATACTTCCACCACATCGACCGTTCCATGACATGAAAATAGTACTAGAGGAAGGCAAATAACCACCATGGGGACCAAAATATGCTCTATCCCAAATTGAGTTGAAGGCACTCTGGCATTACCTTCAGGAAAATCTACCCAAGGGAAATATCCGCCAAAGTGAATCGCCAGCGGGAGTACCTATACTATTCGTCAAGAAAGCCGATGGAACTCTTCGCTTATGTGTCGACTATCGGGGCCTAAACGCAATTACGATTAAGAATCGTTATCCATTACCGTTACTGAAGGAAACTTTGGCCAAATTGTCGAGAGCAAAATATTATACTAAGTTAGATTTACGCTGGGAATATAACCAAATCAGGATAGCGGAAGGAGATGATTGGAAAACGGCATTCCGGACTCGATATGGACATTTTGAATATACGGTAATGCCCTTTGGATTAGCGAATGCTTCTGCTACGTTCCAACATTGGATCAATGACATCCCACGTCCCTATCTCGATCAATTCGTAACAGTTTATTTGGATGACATCCTTATCTATTCCGAGTCTCTTACAGAACATAAGGATAACATTCGAAAAGTTCTAAAAGTACTTGATGAAAATCATGTTCATCTCAAACCCGAAAAATGCGAATTCATGGTTCAAGAAACAAAATACCTGGGCCTGATCCTTACCACGAATGGTAATCGAATGGATCCGAAGAAAGTTATCGATGTTCTAGAATGGTCCACACCGACGAATCTCCGTGATGTTCAGGTATTTTTGGGATTTGCAAACTTTTATCGACGGTTTATCTTAGGATATTCAAAGATTGTTGCCCCGCTTACAGCCCTAACAAAGAAAAATATTAAATTCGAATGGACGGATGAAAGGGAGGAAGCATTTCAAATCTTAAAAATGATGTTCACAACAGCACCTATACTAGTTCATTTCGACCCAAATCGAAAGATTGTGGTGGAAACCGATGCATCCGACTATGTTTCAGCAGGAATTCTATCGCAACGTGATGATGAAGGAGTTTTACATCCAGTCGCTTTCTTTTCCAAGAAACATTCCCCTGCGGAATGTAACTATGAAATCTATGACAAAGAACTTCTAGCGATTGTTCGATGTTTTGAAGAATGGCGACATCATCTAGAAGGAGCACAATTCCCCATTGAGGTTTTCAGCGATCATCGAAACCTGGAATATTTCATGACAACAAAATTATTAAATCGTCGACAAGCCCGTTGGTCTGAATTCCTTTCACGTTTTGATATTATTATACAATTTCGACCAGGAAAACAAGGAGCAAAACCAGATGCATTGACTAGAAGGTCAGGTGACCTACCTAAAGAGGGGGATGAACGGTTAAAATATCAGAGCCAAGTGGTCCTGAAGCGAAAAAATTTGGATACAAAGCTAAGTTTGTTTGCGGGTTCTTTATCAAATGAATCCGCTGAAGGAACGCCCACTGTGGAGGAGTTATTTTCAAAAGCTTACCAAGTTGATAGTTTCCCAAACAAAATCCTCGATATGCTTCGGAGCGACGTTCGGCATTCGAATAAAATTTCACTTGCCGAATGTACTGAAGACAACAATGGTCGACTACTTTATCGAGACACACTCTACGTACCAAATGACAATGACCTCCGGCTGAGACTCCTAAAAGAACATCACGATAAATCATCAGCAGGCCATCCGGGTAGAGCAAAGACATTGGAACTCTTAAGTCGGGAGTAGTACTGGCCACAAATGCAGAAGTATGTCGATCGATATGTCAGGAATTGTAATGTGTGTGCCCGTAGCAAGGCACCACGCAATGCGCCTTACGGAGTACTTCACCGGATGCCGATACCCGATGGACTATGGACAGATGTCTCGATGGATTTTGTTACTGACCTCCCTGAGAGTGACGGCTATAATGCGATCCTAGTTGTTGTTGATAGACTAACCAAAATGCGACACCTAATACCAACAACTAAGAGGTGGACTCGAAGGAAGTAGCAAGGCTATATATCGATAATGTTTGGAAGCTACATGGACTACCTGATATGGTTGTGTCCGATAGAGGAACACAATTTGTCGCGGAATTTTGGAAGTCCCTTTGCAAACGCCTGGAAATATCTCCACGATTCTCCACCGCATTTCACCCCCAAACTGATGGACAAACTGAAAGGATCAATGACATAATGGAACAGTATCTTCGAAGTTATGTCTCTTACCAACAAGATGATTGGGTCCGGCTGTTGGCAATGGCCGAGTTCGCAACAAATAATCATACTTCGGAAACAACAAAAGCCTCTCCTTTCTATGCCAATTCGGGAAGAAATCCCAGGATGACTTTTGGCCCCTTGGAACATGGCAAAACGATAGCGGAAGATCAGGCCAACAGCTTTGCAAAAGAAATGAAGGACATGGTGGAGTTTCTGAAGAGCGAAATGTTTCGGGCGCAAAGGATCCAAGAGGAGTCGGCTAACCTAAATCGTTCTCCTGCCCCTCGTTATCGTATAGGAGATAAAGTTTTCTTGTCGACCCGCCACTTTCTAACAAAGCGACCTTCCAAGAAGTTTGATTGGAAACGGATTGGCCCTTATAGCATCAAACGAATCGTCAACCCCTATGCTTATGAGCTAGAACTTCTCCGCTCCATGAAGATCCATCCAGTATTCCACGTTTCATTGTTGTCACCTGAAGCAGGTAACCCATTACCGGGACAACAACAGTCACCACCACCTCCAGTTGAGATCAAAGGGGAGGAAGAATGGGAAGTTGAAGATATTTTGGATTCTAGGAAACGCAAGGGAAAGTTTGAATACTTGGTACAATATATGGGATATGACGATGCCTTCTGGCAACCGCTATCGGACCTTGAGCATTCACCTGATATCGTTCGACGATTCCATGAACGTTATCCATGGAAACCTAAGCCTACCAGGAGGTAGCCCTTAGAGGGGGGCGTAGTCTGTAACGGCAATATTACATGTTGGCTAAAATGATAGGCCGGATCGTGAAGAGAAGGTATCGCACGGTTGAGCTAGGATTTGTAATGGGGTTTCTTTCATGTTCTTTTGGTTTCCATTACGCGAGGTATGAGTCATCAACGGACTAGGGGTTGGATATATAAAGGGGTGTTGTCTCGTGCTTTTTCATGTTTTCCTTTCCTTCCTTTTCTCTTCACGCAACTTACTCTATTTACTCTACGAAATCCACTTTTGTTCTACACCTCATCATAGGGCTCAACTGGGTTGTCATACCAGGTAGAGCTGCCCCATAGTCCATAGTCTCGAATACCTATTGCCACGTCTTGCTTCGGTTGTATTCCTTGTCACCATAGTTCTTACGCCCATAGACCCCCGTTACAGTCTCGACGTCTCATGACGAGTTCGTCCTCTGCCAACTGAAGTTGTAATTTCTATCAATATGTTCGTATATTGACCAATCAAGGTCGTCCGATCACGTCTTACGACCAATTGACTATGAATCGTCGCTCCTTTCTGTCTTTAATCTGTGTATTTTGAACATCACACAATGTCATTTGCCTATAAAATCTCGCCGTTTGACCATTGCATACTTCGTTCTTTCTCGTCGTTTGCCAATAAAAACTCATCCTCTAACCATTGCACTTTTTTCTTTCTCATCGTTTGCCCATAAAAACTCATCCTCCGACCTTTGCACTTTGTTCTTTCTCGTCGGTTGCCTATAAAAACTCATCTTCTGACCATTGCACTTTGTTCTTTTAGGATTTTATCCGGTAATGTAGTCATTTCAAGTGTCTGGTGTATGAGTACACACAGCGCCCGGTTGTAACGGAGCCATTTCAAGTGTCTGGTGTATGAGTACACACAGGGCCCGGTTACATGCTGAGAGTTATTGTTAGAAGCCAGTTGCACAGTGACATGCAAGTACCGACAGTGTGGTTAGCTACCAGCTGTCAGAGTAACTACATTCTGAGCGCTAGGAAGAGGATCTACTCATGGGAGCAATGACTGACGAGTCTGTGCCTCGCCAATGATTAGAAGGCCAGCCAGAGTGAAGCTCTGAGTGCTAGGTGATCCTCTACATCCTCTGAGCATTTGAAGTCCGCCGGTAACGGAAGGGATTATGCCTGGGAAGTCTACAATAAGCGAAAGCTTTACAGCAATGATTAAGCTTACACCTGAGCGGCAGCTCATTCATGCAGGCCCCCGTTGTGTGGCAACAAAGGCTGCAGGTGTTATAAAGGCTTTGACTAAGGGTGGTTGCCTTCGGAACCGGAAGTACTCGCTGACGCTTAGAGAAAAGCGGGGTAGCGATGATATTGCTTCCCTTCCGCTAGGAGGCAGCACTGGAACTTAGTAAGGAAGTAGGAGCAGAGAATAGAGTCCTTTGGAGTATAAGTACTCGGGATCATTCCCGCCCAACTGTCCGGAATCTTCATCTTCACCTAGAATTATCGGTAGCAGAGCCCTTAAAGATTATTGAGTTCTAAGCGATAGTATCTTCGAATAAATCTGCACCTGATTTCTATTTTGCACGGCCGCATCTATTCTATTGGATTCTAGCGATACATAGACAGATAGCCCCCGTTACAGATAATCTTTAGTGCTCAAATCACCTTCATATTATTCTTTCCTCTTGCAACATGTCCGCCCTCCCGGCTCCCCAAGTGCCTCTTCAGATTGAATGGCAACCGGCAGCCTTAGAGTTCCAAGAAGGTCAGACACAGTTGATCCACAAGCCCAGGACGGCGCTCCAGTCCTACATCCCCGGATGTGAGCTCACCTGGCAAGATACCGATAAAGTCACCTTACAGGACTTCTTTGCGGAATTGCAGCGCTACCTTAAGCACAGCCTGCAACAGGAAGTCATCAAGGCTGGCAATGCGCTAGCCTTGGTGCAAGAAAGACAAGAAGCTGAGGCAGTCCTGCTCCGGGATGCCTTTGGCTACATGCAAGAACAAGTCTCCTAAGTCCAGGCACAACTCCAGAGTTATGCTCAGAGAGATGACTTGGGAGCGGATGAAATGGAAGATATTGAGTGGACAAACCCGGCGATGCCCCCCAACTTCCTAGAAGACATCCAGAAAGCTATCAATGAAGGGAGGCTATCCATCGCCCGGATGCCCACACCAGCACCTGTCCCAAACCCCGCACCTCCACAGAACTCCAGGGCCTCGTCCAGAGCGGCCCTGAGAACATTCCACCAAAGGGTGAACCCCTTTGCAGCATTTCCAGTCAGGTCCATCAGGCAGAGAACTCTTCCCCTGATGATGCCATCGGCTATTGGAGGCTCACCTCTGCCACCCCAGAGAGCTCTAGCAAGCCCGCTGGCAGGTGGCCTAGCTAGGCCCCCCCGACAACCTATAGGAGATGATAACTACTACTCCCAGACACCGGTCAGGAGTGGTCCCTCTGGGCTCCCTCCGGCCTGGGTTCACCAAGGGATATCCCCAGAATCCCACAGAGGCTCACCATCCCCGGAGTCACCTAGGAGGAACCTCCAGCCAGAAGGAAACCCTGGTGGAGAAGACCAGAACCCTGAACCAGCGGGTAATGGTGTAGGAAATGGAATTGTTCCCCCGGTTGACGGCGCTCCCAACCCAGGAGGGGACTCAGACAGTTCAGACTCGGAGCCTGAGGATGGTGACAGAAGAGGATGGTGGAGATACCTCAGGAGGAAGTTGGAGAAACAGCAGAAGGAGCTTCTGACCTCCATGGCCCAGTTCCTGAGACCTCCGGCCCCCTCGCACCCCTCCGCTGCCTCTAGGGCCCGAGAACCCAAGGCACCCCCTCCGGCCAAGTTCAATGGTAAAGCAGACAATGTGGAGACCTTCATCCGGCAATGGGAGAATGTTTTCTCCATTGAAAGCCAGTCCTTTACCTCCGAAGAGGTTAGGATCCGTTATGCTGGCAACCTGATGGAAGGAGATGCTCCGGTCAAATGGTATGAAGCTTATCACAACTCGATTGACCAAGCTTCTGCCAACCAGATAGCTAGGATGCCTGTGGTGTTGGATGAGAGATGGAAGCGCTGGGATTCCTTTGTGGATGCTCTCAGAGCAGCCTTTGGTGAAGCCATCTCTAGGGATGATGCGGTAGCCCAATGGAACACCCTTACCCACACAGCCAAGGGAGGAATAGACTCCTTCCTTAATAGCATTATTCAGCTGATGTGGAAGACTGGCTATGAGGGTCAGTTAGTGGATGATAAGATCCTTAGTTCCCTCCTTCCAGACCTAGGCATGAGTTGGGCTCTCTTTACCCCCAAGCCAAAGTCTCTAATGGAGCGGATAGCTTCTCTGAGGGAGCTAGGACATACCCATGAGAGGTACCAGATGGTAGTAGCTGAGAAAGCACCCGCCAGGACCAAGAACGATCCCCCTGCTGAGAAGGGATGGCATCCTAAGAGGAAAAGAGAAGCTGCAAGCTCCTCAAAACCTCAGAAGGAAGCAAGTTCCAAAGACAAAGCGGTGGAACTAAACGGTATCCTGGGGGATATTCTAGAAGAAAGAAGGAAAGCAGAAGTATGCTTGAAGGTATGACCTTCCGGTACTCCCTATTGGTAGAGTGCATAGACTGACTTGTGCAATAGTGCGGCAAGTCCAGACACAAATGGACCGATTGTTGGTCCAGGGAACCTACTGTAGTCCGAGTGGCAGCAGTGAGGGTACAAAAGCGGAAGAGAGGAAATGGCAAGCCCAATCCTCAGAAGAAAGCTAAAGTAGCTGCTGTTGTAGAAGAAGAACCACTTGTTGTACTCCCCGAGGTTACAGGAGATTTCGTCTTTCAGCCTGAGCAAGACTCGGACAAAGAAATCATCTGGTAGAAAGTGTGTCTGTTTTAGAATCTATGTTTACTAGTTTCCTTTTGGGGTCTTGTTTCTTTGTTTCTCTTGAATAAAAAATTATTTGTGTTTTCCGCCTATTTGATTGTTTCCAAGCACTCTGAGGATGGGTTTATGACCCGAAACAGCTGGTCTGTAAGTGCTCTGCCAAAGTTACATTTGCTACAAGACACTTCCAAAACCGCTGCCAGACTACCACACAAATACTTGCTTTATCATCGCTTGGGAATAGAACCAAAGGATCTTTTGATCTTAGTAGTGCCCGCAACTGTTAAGCAATGGAGAAAAGACAAAGAGAATCCAGCCCAGATCCCGCACAGAAGCGAAGAAGGTTAGAAGAGAAGCTTCCATCCTTACCAGTACATGGCAAGAGACCAATACTGAAAGCAGGACTGTCTTGGACAGTCAAGAATAAAGTTGAAGACGCCCAAGGGATTTTTCTCTTTGACACCGGTTGTACAGGAGCAATCCTCAACCAGAGTTTTGTCAGGAAGCATGGAGTTCCCTTAGTGAGGCGAGATCAACCTCTGACAATGTTTGATGCTCAAGGAGATGTCATGATGGGCGGAGGAGAGTATTACACTCACCCAGTCCACATGAGCATGGGAGATCATAGGGAGACACTCCGATGGGAGGTGGCTACTTTGGAAGAAGGAATATCAGGTTACCTGCCAATTGCATGGGCAAGGAAGCACAACCCGGATATCAATTGGGAACTCAATACCATAAGCTGGCGAAGTGACTACTGCAAGCAGAACTGTCTCCCAGCAGCGATCAAGTTTGAACTCATCTCTTCATACCAACTGATGGAAGAAGAAGATGTAGTGTATCAACTGGCCGCTTCAGTATGGCATGATGAGGATGGAGGAGATGTCTCTGAAAGGATACCTCTCCGCTATAGGGAATGGGCCGACGTATTCAGTCAAGAGAAGATACAGGAGTTGCCTCCGCACTCCCGGAATGATTTGAAGATCAATCTCTTGCCTGGTACCGCTCCCCCATTTGGCCCGCTATACCCATGTTCCGCTCCAGAGTTGAAGGCCCTCCGGTAGTACCTAGACAAAGAGTTGTCTTTGGAAAAGATTTCCAGATCTAGCAGCCCAGCAGCGGCGCCCATATTGTTCATACCTAAGAAGGATGGGACATGGCGCATTTGTGTTGACTACAGAGGGTTGAACAAGGTCACTGTCAAAGACAAATACCCGTTGCCTATCATGAGCGAGCTCAGGGATAGGTTGTTCAAGGCCAAGATCTTCACAAAGATAGACCTGAAGAATGGCTTCAATTTAATCAGGATAGCAGAAGGGCATGAATGGAAAACCGCTTTCAGGACCCGCTATCGACTGTATCAGTATAATGTGATGCCATTTGGTCTATGCAACGCCCCTTCCGCCTTCCAGACAATGATCAATGATGTGCTAAAAGAACTACTGGATGAAGGAGTGGTTGTTTATATCGACGACATCCTCATCTACTCAGAGACTGAGGAAGAGCATGGAAGGCTGGTTGAGAAGGTCTTACAGAAGCTCAGAGAAGCAAAACTGTGTGCCTCCATCAGCAAGACATCCTTCCATGTCCGAGAAGTAGAATACCTGGGCTATCACATCTCGGAAAAGGGAGTATTCATGTCAGAGGACAAGGTAGAGGCGGTTCAGCAATGGCCAGTACCCCGAAACATGAAGGGAGTGCAAGGCTTCCTGGGATTTGCAAACTTCTATCGCCGCTTCATTGAAGGCTTCAGTAAAGTTTGCAAACCTCTGACCGACCTCTTGCAAAATGACAAGAAATGGTATTGGACCACAGCATGTGAACAAGCATTTGAGGAACTCAAGAGGCTATTCACAAGCGCTCCAATCCTTCTCCATTTTGACCCTAGCAGAAGAACTGTGGTTGAAACTGATGCCAGTGACTTTGCCAAAGGAGCGGTGCTCTCTCAGTACGGGGAAGATGGGAAACTACACCCAGTAGCTTTCTATTCTAAAAAATTCTCCCCGGCTGAGATCAACTATGACATTCATGATAAGGAAATGGGAGCTATTGTAGCCTCTTTCCGGGAATGGGAGCATATGCTCAAAAGTTGTGAGCATAAGATCAAGGTTTTCACAGACCACAAGAATTTGGAGTACTTCAACTCTACCAAGGTTCTTACTAGGCGGCAAGCTAGATGGTCTGAGGACCTAGCAGGCTACAATTTCAAAGTTGTCTACAGACCGGGAGAAAAGAATGGCAAACCTGATGTGCTATCTAGGCGTTGGGATCACCGCCATGAAGATGGGAGTGAAACCTTGCGGCCAGAGCCACAGATGTTTTTTAGGCCAGGTCAATTGGTTTTTGATCCTGTTAAGCTAGCAGCTGTCAGGGTAAATCAATTGCAGAACACATTCTTAGAGCGCCTATGTGCGGCAGCTAAAGAGGATGGAATCTGACAGGAACTGCACCGCTCCCTGATTGAAAGGAAACCCAACTTGGACCAGAACTTGTCTGCCAAGGACGGCCTCATCTTCTACAAAAAACGATGGTACATTCCGAAAGACAATAAGCTCCAGACGGATATCCTGACCGATACCCATGACTCTAAAGTGGCAGGCCATTTCGGCCAGTTCAGGACATTCGAGCGGGTGAAAAACAACTACTTTTGGCCCAACATGGATAAAGATGTTGAGGAATATGTCCGGAGCTGTGATAGCTGCCAGAGGAATAAGACCTCAAGACACAGGAAGTTCGGTATGCTCCAACCACTGGAGGTACCTTATCGGCCATGGGCTTCCATATCTATGGACTTCATTGTGGAATTACCGGAGTCAAATGGGATTACAAAGATCTGGGTAATAGTGTACCGTTTCTCGAAGATGGCACATTACCTCCCACTTCCTACACTTAATATGATGGAGGATATGGCTAAGTTGTTCTTGAAGGAAGTCTGGAGACTCCATGGGTTACCTGATGACATAGTCTCGGACAGAGATAGCAGGTTCATCTCTCACTTTTGGCAATCTCTCATGAGCCTCTTCAATGTGAAGCTGAAGATGTCCACTTCTTTCCATCCCCAAACGGACGGCCAGACAGAAAGAGTTAACCAGACCCTGGAACATTACTTGCGGAGTTATTGTTCATATCAACAGGGTGACTGGGCGGGCCTCTTGCCTCTGGCAGAGTATGCATACAACTCGGCGGTCTCTGAGTCTACCAAAGTATCGGCTTTCTATGTCAACTATGGGTATGAACCCAGGATCAATTAGCCGGTACCAAGGGAAGGTGTTGAATGGAACAATCCAGCAAGCGAGGTCATGGTATCTCAATGGGAATCTATCTGGCAGGCTATGAATGCAAGCTTGGGAAAGGCTAGACTAAGGATGGCTTGGTGGTATGATGCACATGCACTGGCACCCCCTGAAATCACGCCTGCAGATAAAGTTATGCTAAACCGGCGCAATGTGCAAACAAAGCGGCCATCGGGAAAATTGTATCAGAAGAAGATGGGACCCTTCAAGGTCTTGGAACCTATTGGTACCTGTGCCTACAAGCTCTCTCTTCCCCCGCAAATGGGAATCCACCCTGTCTTCCATGTCTCCCTCCTAGAACCCTACAGAGCGCCAATAGACCCTGAGAGGAGAGTTGTTCCAGCGGAACCTGAGGAAATTGCAGGAGAACAGAACTGGATCGTCCGGGAAGTACCCGATAGCCGAGGCAATAAGAAGAGGAGAAGGCTGGAATACCTGGTGCTGTGGGAAAGATATGAGAAGGAGGACGCTACATGGGAACCCTGGGAACATCTCAGAAAGAGTGCTGAAGAAGCCCTCCGGGATTTCCATATGAGGTATTCTAAGAAGCCTAGAGACAAGAGGGCTCTAGGCCAGTAGCATTTCCCTCAGATTCTCGTCTCCTTCCACACCAAAAGGAGTTTCTTGTCACATAGTATTTCAAGGAACATAGATTATAGATTATAGATCTCGGAGACCAAGATCCTGGAAGAGGCGAGTAGTGTAACGGAGCCATTTCAACTGTCTGGTGTATGAGTACACACAGGGCCCGGTTACATGTTGCGAGTTATTGTTAGAAGCCAGTTGCACAGTGACATGCAAGTACCGGCAGTGTGGTTAGCTACCAGCTGCCACAGTAACTACATTCTGAGCGCTAGGAAGAGGATCTACCCATGGGAGCAATGACTGATGAGTCTGTGCCTTGCCAATGATTAGAAGGCCAGCCAGAGTGAAGCCCTGAGCGCTCGGCGATCCTCTACATCCTCTGAGCATTGGAAGCCCGCCGGTAGTGGAAGGGACTATGCTTGGGAAGTCTACAATAAGCGAAAGCTCTACAGCAATGATTAAAGCTTACACCTGAGCGGCAGCTCATTCATGCAGGCCCCAGTGGTGTGGCAACCAAGGCTGCAGATGTTACAAAAGCTTTGACTAAGGGTGGTTGCCTTCGGAACCGGAAGCACTCGCTGACGCTTAGAGACAAGCGGGGTAGCGATGGTATTGGTTCCCTTCCGCTAGAAGGCGCCACCGGAACTTAGTAAGGGAGTAGGAGCAGAGAATAGAATTCTTTGGAGTATAAGTACTCAGGATTATTCCCGCCCAACTGTCCGAATTCTTGTAACAGGGGTCTATGGACGTAGGGACTATGGTGCCAAGGAATACAACCGAGGTGAAGACGTAACAATAGGTATTCAAGACTATGGACTATGGAGTGGCTCTACCTAGTATGACAAACTAGTTGAACCCTATGGCGAGGCATAGAACAAAGTAGTATTCGTGGAGTAAATACAAATAAATAAATAAATAGTTTTATATTGCTTTGAAGTACAGGACTTATCGCACGCCGAAACCTCCGCCTATAAACATAAGAAAAACAAAAACAAAAAACGAAAGACAACGCGAAGAATCGTGAAGAAACGTGAAGAGATACAAAAACGGAAAGAAAGAAAGAAAGAAAGAAATCGGTATCAAGCCTCCGGGTCCCCCTCGTCCATTTCATACCAGTCGAGCAGGTTGGTTTTTGCTGCGAATTGTAGAACCAGGTCTACGTCAAGGTTGGTAAATAGCCAGTTTTCCCAAGTGGGCGGTCCTGGGATTTTGTCCATGAGTGGCCTTCGTATTTGTGTCCATCGTGGGCAGTCGATCATGGTATGTTTGGAGGATTGTTCCGAGCCGCATTGGCCGGGTTCGGGTTCCGTGAATGCTGCGTGTCTGTCTATCCTGGTAACCTGACATTGTATGCGGTGTATGAGTTTTGCTTTGGATCGGAGAAGTTTTGCTCGATTTGGTTGGATCTTTAGGGTTCCTGGTTCGTGGTAGTTGGTGCATGGGATGGAATTCCATTCTTCCAGCATACGTTTGGTAAGGGTGTCGTTCTGGATCCATCGCTCTCTGCGGTTGCCTAGTTCCTGGAAGAGTAACATGAGTGATGCAATCGGATGTAGGCCTGTGCCTTTGGTATTTTTTATTCTGGTGGGGAGGAGCTGTATGAGTCCTTCATTGAGTGGGTGGTCCGCAGGGTGGCAGAGTATGCGCGTCCCATATTTCCGTGATTTGTGGTTGAGGAGGAGTTCAAGTGGTGGGAGTGCTGCCTCTTTTAGTAGTCTTTCGGTTTTTGTCCAACGGGGTAGCCCTGTTATTATCCTGGCGGCTTCATTATAGAGTGGGGATAGTGATCGGAGAATGTGGTCGGCTCCAGTCCACCATGCCTCCGATCCCCATAGGATGGTGGGGAGGAAACCATGGACAATGAGGTGGTGGATGGATTTGATTGTTGAACCGGGGAGGTAGGCAATGTTTCTGATTCTGCTTAGGGCTCTGAGGCCTTTGGCGATGGTTTCTTCGATGTGTGGTCGGAAGGAGAGGTTGGAGTCCAGCCAGACTCCTACGTATTTGAGTCTGTCTTTGGGGTGGATTTCTTCTTCTGCAATTATTACCGGGTTCTTGGGATTCGGGGCGCTCGATGTTGTGGGTTTGAAAAAGACTAGGTCAGATTTTTGGGGTTCGTATTTGATGTTGAGGGGTGTCGCTTTCCTGATTCATTTATCCATTCTTTTGTTAAGTCTTTTGGTAATGAAGAGGTGGGACTTCGCGAGTTGGACGAGTGCGTCATCGTCGATGGAATTGGTGTTGGTTTCTTTGGGGGAGTTGATGGGGTCTGTTATTACCCCAGCGTATATCATGAATAAGACTGGGGATAGGGGGGGCCCTTGGGGCAGCCCTGAGGTATATGGTTGTGGTGGTTCCAGTTCGTGATTGAATTGGAATTGGAGTTTTCGGTTGGTGTTTAATTCTTTGCACCATGTCGTTAGGTATGTTGGGAATCTTTGTTGGGTCATGATTTCGGCGAGTAGGAGGTAGTCGACGCAATTGAAAGCGCCTTGTATGTCATTTGTGAGGAGTGCTGGTCTATCTGGGGTGGTCCCTGTTGGTCGTTTGATCAGGAGGTTCTGTTGGATGGGCGTGAGGGTGCGGAGTAGGGCAACGATTGCCGAGATTTTTGGTCTGCCTCCGAATTGGTCTTTACTCAGGGTTTCCAGGATGGTTCCGGCGGTGCATAGTCTTGTTGCCACTATCTTCTCCAGTACTTTGCTGAAGCATTGCAGTAGAGAGATGGGTCGGTAGGCTTTGGCCGAGGAATAGTCGGGTTTTCCTGGTTTCGGGATTGGTATGCATTTCGCCACTTTCCATCGGTCCGGTTGGACTCCCTGTCGGAGCATAGCTGAGAACATGTCTTCGAAGAGTTGGGTGTTTGCCTTGATTGTTGCCTGTATGAATGGATATGGGATGCTATCTGGTCCGGTGGCCGAGTGTGTTGGGCATGATCTGATTGCGGATGTAATTTCTTCTGTTGTTACTTCCTGAAAATCGTCACTAAGGTCAAAGGAGGGGGGTCTGATTTGGAGTGGGGGGTTGTTGGGGGACGTCCAATTTGTGGGGAAGAGTTGGGCTCTTAGAGCTTGGCACTTCCCCGCAAACGTTTCTTCACCTTGTATAGTTGGGATTGTAGAGTCCCTTCTTTTCCCCGTGTTGACTAGTTTCCAAATGGCGCTTCCCTTGGCTTCCATGAGTTCTTTTTCCCTTTGTTCTGTCTTGGCTTTTCGGATTGCTGCCGTCCATTTCCTGCTGGTCTTTCTGAAGGATTCCCTATCTTCGTCCTTTTGGGTGTTTCTGGCTTTCCTTTCTAGTGTATTAAGGGTTGATTTAATTTCCTTCAGCTCTGGGGTCCACCATTTCTTAGATCTAAAGTGTCCTTAGCTCCATGGGGCTACTTGATCTATCAGGTTATCTATATGTTCGAGTATGAAGTCGACCGATTGCTTTGTGTGGTACTGGCATTCCCATGCTTCGGGGGGGAAGTGAAGGCCTGATATATTCTCTTCCAATTTTTCCCATTTCGTTTGGTGCCATAGTTTACTGGGGGTGTGAGGGGGCTTCTCGATTCGTAGTTGTAGGATGGTTTTCCCATGGTCGGATCCTGTTCCATGTCGGTCGATGTTCCAGCGGACATTGTGGTCCAGTACTGGTCCTTTAACTAATGTCAAATCGATGATGTTAGGTCTATTGTTTTTTCTGGGGAAGTGTGTGAATTCGCCTCGTTCGTTGAGTGTAACAGAGCCACAGTAGGGCTGTTACAAAAGTACCTGTTCTACCAGTCAAGCCATATGACCCTAGGGTAATCACCGCTTGTTCTTCATCGATGGGTGAAGACAAAGGCAGATGACCCCTACCTCTATTGGTATGAAGGGTAGGGATCCTGGCGAGCAAGAAGTCTTATAAGTCAAGCTAGGCGACTGGAACAAAACTAGAGCAGATGGACGAGCATGCCAAATAAAAAAAGGGTAACCCCAAACATAAGTTACCCTACCTTGGAAGTGAACCATTGAGGCGCAATAATTTAGCAACCGATGCTCGAAAAATATGCTTTACCACGTCAGAAAGGATCCTGACGATACTCCGGTCCATTTGGGGTGGTTGAATGAACGGATTGCGGAGTTGAGGAAACACTGCAAAATAAACACGTTTTAGACCCCAAAAATAACCCCCGGAGCGTCGAACCGCCGGAACCCACCTGTTTCAGCTGGTGCACCTTTGAGGGGGAGTAGGAGTACGACCCAAACTACTAAAAGCAAACCTCGCTTTACAAAACACCAAATCTGTTCTAAAAACAAATTGAATAAGCAATTGCTATCTGGTCGGTTGTTTCCGCTAGTTCTTAGGATCCCGACCAGCTCTTGGCAGAGATTGCGTGATTTGACTCGGGCGGATGTTCGTCCGAGGTGTGGCAGCAACTCCTCTTGCCCCTCATAGAAAAAAGTCGCGGTGTCCCCGGACTAGGGAGGGACGGACGGCCTAGAGAGGAAAAGCGGGAAAAAAGGGGCGGAACTTCGATAAAAAGTACTCGGTTGCCCCCCCAGTTTGAATTCGGGGAGTCATGGAATCTTTACTAGCGAGGAGACCCCTTAAAGTTGTTAAGTTTCTAGACTACAAATACGATCAAACAAATAAACTCCATCTTTCGATCGAACGAGAGAATGATAACCCATCGTTCCCCGTTTACCATTTCTATTTTGATCGAAGTCACGGTCGTGCCCGATCCTGGCACCCCCGTTATATTGAGTAGGGATAGCCTTTGTCGATCGATACATCTTTTTAGTTTCTTGGATCCGGATTTGTCTGTTCTGATTGTGTTGCTGTAGTCATGGGATCTATTTCCATATCAGAGTTGGTGGTGGCTGTTGAAATCTCCCATGACAAGGCAGTTTTGGATGGTGGTTATTTGTCAGGAGATTTCTGCGAAGGGTCCGCTTCGCCCTGGTGAGTATATGTTGAGGATTTGTGTTTTTTGGTTTTGGATTTCCACCGTGACGGATATGATGAAGTTGTTATGGGTGTAGTGATGTTTTGGTTTCAGGTTGGCGTATTTCCTGATGTATGTGGTGGCTTTGGTGCCCTTGTTGCTGGCTGTAAATAGGTAGAAAAGTGGGGATTCCGGTGTGTGGCCATCCTTGTTATTCCATGATTCTTGTAACAAAAGAAATAGTATGTTGTGGTCCTGTTCTGCTTCCTCCACTATTCACTTTGTTGTGAGCTCATTTTTCGCGCAGTTCAGTTGCTGTGCGATAGCCGTTGTCCTTTTGTTGTAACTCATTGGGAGTTATCCATGGCTGCATCTTCCTGTGCGGGGTCTTGGGCCGGAATGACTATGGGTATTGGTAGCGGGCTTGGGTTTGTGTCTGGTCCGAGTTTGTTTGTGATTCGGACTTTGGTTCGTTCTGGGAAGTTGGCGTCTGTTGCTTTGTGGGGGGCCTTGCAGTGGTAGCATCGGATGGGTGTGTGTGAGCATCTGAGGCCTCCGGCGCATTCTGTAAATGGGTGGTCCTTTGTTTGGTTATCTTCGGCACAGTGTCCGCATCTTCCGCTGTTGTGGGAGCAGCATTCTTGCCTGTGGCCGTATTCAAGGCATTTGGCGCATTGGGTTTCTGGGTTTGCTGGGAGGTAACTTTCAATTTTGCAGTTCCTGTCAAAGAGGGTGAGGTATCGGAGGCCGAGGTTCTCTTTGGTGAATTGTCCGGGGAGGGCGATGATCATGGAGGAGTGTGACTTTCCGATTCTGGCTTCTGGTTTCGATAGCTATTTCGGGATTTGTGCCAGTTCGAAAGTGTTGCCGTATGTGTTTCTGATTTCCGAGGCTAGAAATCGTCCTGCGTCGAAGGCTTCGCCTATGGAGGTGGGGATATCATGGAGGATGAATTTCGACCATCTGGAGTTGGCTCGGATGTCGACGTAGGGTACTTTTAGTTCGTTCAGGGCGGTCTCGATTTCTTTCTTGTATTCAAGACCTTTGTTGCTGGGGTTACGAATTTTGATTCCAGGATTATGTTGTTCTTAGTTGTTTTCTGGGCGGCGATTAGTTGACAGTCGGGGTCTTGGATTTTTGAGTTTATTTTGGCTCTGATGTCTGATGGGGTAACTGGGAGTTCCTTATTTGTTTCGATTACGATTTCCCGGTTGAGTTTGGTGATTTCAGGTTTAAACAGGGGATCTGCTTTGGTTTTAGTTTTCCTCTTGTTCGTGAAAGTCGTGAATTCGGGGTTGGTGTTTCCTGCCACAATAGATTCATAGGATTTTGGTGCCGGTGGCGTCAGTGTTTCCTTGGCTTTCCCTCTTGGTTGTTGAGGGTGGTTAGGGCTGTTGGCGGTTGTGGTGGCGGTGGTGATGGTGGCGGCGGCAACGGCGGCGGCTGCGGCAGCTCTTCCTTCGGTAACTGCTTGATTATTGAACCTGTAGACAGAGAGGTTGGTGAGCTGTTGTTGGAGGCGATGGAGTTTTTCGGATGTTTTGTCCTGATTTTTTGTCATTTCAAACATTTGTTTGGCCAGGAGGTCGACGGTGTGTTTGAGGGACTCGTTTTGGACGGATAGGACTTCGATGGTAGCTTTTAAGCCCTTGTTAATTTGTTCAGTCGTTTGGTTGATGGGTTCAAGCGCTACGGTGAGGGCGTTTCTAACTACCCAGGATACGTAGTTTAGGTCCATTCTGGCGTGGGTTTCATCAGGGACGATGCTGGGGTGAATGTAGTCGTATTTTGGTGCATATGGCTCATTGTATTGGGTGTGTTCGGCGAAGATGGAGAAAGGTTCATTGCCAAGTTGGGTTTGTTCCACTGGGGTGGACTCTGTTTGTTGGGTTGATTGGGTGTCAGGGAAGCGGGGGGGTGCCGGTGTTCCTGGTGGGGGGCTCCTGCGAACCAGGAGCTCAGGGAGGCTTGTTGGGACATCACTGATGTTCCAGTTCGGGTTGGGTTGGGAAAGACTTCTGATAAAGTTCTCTTTTTTCCCACAGTATTTGGTGGGTTGGGTGGGTTTGGTGAGGCCAGGTTGTTGTTTTCACTGCAGTCGCGAGGCTTAAGCGAGGGTTTGAGGAGGTGAGGGTTCACAACTCAGGAACTAGAGCGTGGATGACTTCGCGTACGAACAGATGTGCGATAAGATACCAATAGATTACACGGTCTATTGACATATAGAATCGTGTTCGAGTAAAAGTATTATCGGGAGTGCAGGCCAAAAGCTATTGTTTGATCGAAAGTTTTGGTGTTGCGAGGGTAAATACAAGAAGTTGTGTGAAGAGGAGACGAAAGGAAGGAAAACATGAAAAGGCACGAGACAACACCCCTTTATATATCCAGCTCCTAGTCCATTGATGACTCATACCCCGCGTAATGGAAACCAAAAGAACATGACAGAAAACCCATTACAAATCCTAGCTCAACCGTGCGATACCTTATCTTCACGATCTGGTCTATCATTTTAGCCAACAGGTAATATTGCCATTACAATGAGCTATCGCTCAGGCGTAAGCTTAATCATTGCTGTACAGCACTTCGCTTATTGTAGACTTCACAGGGAAGGTCCCTGCCACTACCGGCGGACTTATCATGCTCAGAGGATGTAGAGGATCGCCGAGCACTCAGGGCTTCACTCTGGCTGGCCTTCTAATCATTGGCGAGGCATTGACTCATCTGTCATTACTCCCATGAATAGATTCTCTTCCTAGTGCTCAGAATTTAGTTGCTCTGACAGCTGCTAGCTAACTATACTGCCGGTACTTGCATGTCACTGTGCAACTGACTTCTAACAAAAACTCTCAGCATGTAACCGTGCCCTCTGTATACTCATACATCAGACAGTTGAACTGGCTCCATTACAAGCGGGTACTTCCGGTTCCGAAGTTTCATGGATCGGTTGGTGGAGTCGTCGGGTTACACGGAGTCGGATTAGTCAGGAGGTTTCTCTCGTGTTCTTTGGATTTCTGTTCGGTTGCGTGGTGTGAGTCATTGGGAATTAGTCATCGCAGGATCTCCTTGAGTATAATAAGGGGGCTCTCCCTCGCTTCGTTCCTGTTTTCCTTTCTCTTCTTCTTCCCTTACGCAACGTCTTCTGTACTCCTCGCAACACCAAAACTTTCGAACAACAATAACTTTTGGCCTGCCTTCCCGATAAAACTTTTCCTCGAACACGATCCTGTATGTCAATAGACCGCGTAATCTATTGGTATTTTATCGCACATCTGTTCGTACGCGAAGTCATTCACGCCCTGGTCCCTGAGTTGTGATCTCCTCACCCCTCAACCCTCGCTTAAGCCTCGCGACCGTAGCGGAAAACAACAACAACCTGGCCTCACCAAACCCACCTAACCCACCAAACATTGCGGGCCGAAAGAGGACTCTATCAGAAGTCTTTCCCAACCCAATCCGATCCGGAACATCAGTGATGTCCCAGCAAGCCTCGCTGAGCTCCTGGTTCGCAGGGGCCCCCCCTCCAGGAACCCCAGCACCCCCCCGCTTTCCCGACACTCAATCGACCCAACAAACACAATCCACCACGATTGAACAAACCCAACTCGGTAACGAACCTTTCTCCATCTTCGCCGAACATACTCAATACAACGAACCATATGCCCCAAAATACGATTACATCCACCCCAGCATCGTTCCTGAGGAAACCCACGCCAGAATGGACTTGAACTACATCTCTTGGGCGGTTAGAAACGCCCTCACCGTAGCACTCGAACCCCTCAACCAAACGACCGAACAAACCAACAGGGACCTAAAAGCCATCATTGAAGTCCTATCTACCCAAAATGACTCCCTCAAACACACCGTCGACGTCCTGGCCAAACAAATGTTTGAAATGACAAAGAACCAGGACAAAACATCCGAAAAACTCCACCGCCTCCAACAACAGCTCACCAACCTCTCTGTCAACAGGCCCAGCAACCAAGCAATCACTGAAGGAAGAACCTCCGCAATTGCCGCCGTCGCTGCCGCCACCACCACCGCCCCCACCACACCCGCCAACAACCCCAATCACCCCAACCATGCCCAACAGCCAAAAGGAAAAGCTAAAGAAGTACTGGCTCCACCGGCACCAAAATCCTACGCGTCCGCCGCGGCAGGAAACACAAACCCCGAATTCACGACGGTCACGAACAAGAGGAAAACCAAACCCAAAGCAGACCCTCTGTTCAAACCGGAAATCACCAAACTTAACCGGGAAATCGTGATCGAAACCAATAAGGAACTCCTAATCACCCCATCAGACATCAGAGCCAAGATCAATGCAAAAATCCAGGACCCCGATTGCTAACTAATCGCCGCCAGGAAAACAACCAAGAATAACATAATCCTGGAATCAAAGTTTGCAACCCCAGCAACAAAGGTCCTTGAATATAAAAAGAAAATCGAAACTGCCTTAAACGAACTAAAGATACCCTTCGTCGACATCCGAATTAACTCCAGATGGTCAAAATTCATCCTTCATGGCATCCCCACCTCCATAGGCGAAGCTTTCGACGCAGGACAATGTCTAGCATCGGAAATTAGAAACAACTACGGCAACACGTTTGAACTGGCACAAATCCCGAGATGGCTATCAAAACCAGAAGCCAGAATCGGAAAGTCACACTCCTCCATGATCATCGCCCTCCCTGGACAATTCACCAAAGAAAACCTCGGCCTCCGATACCTCACCCTCTTCGACAGGAACTGCAAAATCGACAGTTACCTCCCAGCAAACCCAGAGACCCAGTGCGCCAAATGCCTTGAATACGGCCATAGACAGGAACGTTGCTCCAACAGCGGAAGATGCGGACACTGTGCCGAGGAAGACCAAACCAAAGACCACCCATGTACAGAATGCGCCGGAGGCCTCAGATGCTCACACACACCTATCCGATGCTATCACTGCAAAGCCCCCCACAAAGCAACAGACGCCAACTGCCCGGAACTAACCAAAGTCCGAATCACAAACAGACTCGGACCAGACACAAACCCAAGCCCGCTACCAATTCCCGTAGTTATCCCGGCCCAAGAACCCCCACAAGAAGACGCAGCCATGGACAACACCCAATGAGTCACATCAAAAGAACCACGGCTATCGCACAGCAACTGAACTGCGCGAAAAACGAGCTAACAACAAAGTCAGTAGTGGAGGAAGCAGAACAGGACCACAACATACTATTTCTTTTGTTACAGGAACCATGGAACAATAAGGACGGCCACCCACCGGAATCTCCTCTTTTTTATCTATTTACAGCCAGCAACAAGGGCACCAAAGCCGCCACATACATCAGAAAACACGCCAACCTAAAACCAAAACACCATTACACGCACAACAACTTCATCGTCTCCGTCACGGTGGAAATTCAGAACCAAAAAACACAAATACTCAACATATACTCACCAGGGCGAAGCGGACCTTTCGCAGAAATCTCCCACCAAACAATCACCATCCAAAACTGCCTCGTAATGGGAGACTTTAATAGCCACCACCAACTCTGGTATGGACACAGATCCCACGACTACACCAACACGATTAGAGCAGACAAATCGGGATCCAAGAAGCTTAAAAGATGGATAGACCGACAAAAGTTATCCCTACTCAACGAACCAGGCGAATTTACACATTTCCCTAGGAACAACAATAGACCGACCATCATCGATCTGACACTCGTAAAAGGACCAGTACTGGACCATGACGTCCGCTGGAACATCGACCGATATGGAGCAGGTTCTGATCATGGGAAAACGATCCTGCAACTACGAATAGAGAAACCCCCCCATATCCCCAGAAGACTATGGCACCGAACGAACTGGGAGAAACTGGAAGAGAATATCTCAGGCCTCCACCTCCCCCCCGAAGCATGGGAAAGCCAGAACCACACAAAGCAATCGGTCGACTTCATACTCGATCATATAGACAACCTGATAGACCAAGTAACCCCATGGAGCCAAGGACACCTTAAATCCAAAAAATGGTGGACCCCAGAGCTGAAGGAAATTAAAACAACCCTCAACACACTAGAAAGGAAAGCCAGGAACACCCAAAAGGACGAAGATAGGGAATCTCTCAGAAAGACCAGCAGGAAATGGACGGCAGCAATCCGAAAAGCCAAGACAGAACAAAGGGAAAAAGAACTCATGGAAGCCAAGGGAAGCACCATTTGGAAACTAGTCAACACGGGGAAAAGAAGGGACTCTACAATCCCAACTATACAAGGTGAAGAAACGTTTGCGGGGAAGTGCCAAGCTCTAAGAGCCCAACTCTTCCCCACAAATTGGACGTCCCCCAACAACCCCCCACTCCAAATCAGACCCCCCTCCTTTGACCTTAGTGACGATTTTCAGGAAGTAACAACAGAAGAAATTACATCCGCAATCAGATCATGCCCGACACACTCGGCCACCGGACCCGATAACATCCCATACCCGTTTATACAGGCAACAATCAAGGCAAACACCCAACTCTTCCAAGACATGTTCTCGGCCATGCTCCGACATGGAGTCCAGCCGGATTGATGGAAAGCGGCAAAATGCATACCGATCCCGAAACCAGGAAAATCCGACTACTCGTCAGCCAAAGCCTACCGACCCATCTCCCTATTACAATGCTTCAGCAAAGTACTGGAAAAGATAGTGGCAACAAGACTATGCACCGCCGGATCCATCCTGGAGACCCTCAGCAAAGACCAGTTTGGAGGAAGACCAACAATCTCAGCGATTGATGCCCTACTAGGACTCTTACGCCCATACAACAAAACCTCCTAATCAAACGAACCACAGGAACCACCCCAGACAGACCAGCCCTCCTCACAAATGATATACAGGGAGCCTTCAACTGTGTCAACCACCTCCTACTCGCAGAAATCATGACCCAACAAAAATTCCCAACATACCTAACCAACTGGTGCAAGGAATTCAACACCAACCGAACACTCCAATTCCAATTCAACCACGAACTGGAACCACCACAACCATATGCCTCAGGACTACCCCAAGGCTCCCCCCTCTCCCCAGTATTATTCATGATATATGCCGGGGTGATAACAGACCCCACCAACTCCCCCAAAGAAACTAACACCACCTATATCGACGATGATGCACTCGTACAACTCGCAAAGTCCCCCCTCTTCATTACCAAAAGACTCAATGAAAGAATGGCGGAGAGGGTCAAGAAAGCAGCACCCCTCAATATAAAATACGAACCCCAGAAATCCGACCTGGTCTTCTTCAAACCCACATCATCGAACACTCCAACTCCCAGAAACTCGGTAACAATCGCAAAAGAAGAAATCCAACCTAAAGATAGACTCAAATACGTTGGAGTATGGCTGGACTCAAACCTCTCCTTCCGACCCCACATCGAAGAAATCACCGCCAAAGGCCTGAAAGCCCTAAGCAGAATCAGAAACATCGCACACCTTCCTGGGACAACGGTGAAATCCATCCACCACCTCATCGTCCAAGGCTTCCTCCCCACCATCCTATGGGGATCAGAGGCATGGTGGACGGGAGCCGACCACATCCTCCGATCACTATCCCCACTCTATAACGAAGCTGCCAGAATAGTAACAGGCCTACCCCGCTGGACAAAAACCGAAAGACTGCTGAAAGAGGCAGCACTCCCCCCACTCGAACACCTCCTCAACCACAAATCACGAAAATACGGGACGCGCATCCTTTGCCACCCTGCCGACCACCCACTCAATGAAGGACTTATACAGCTCCTCCCCACCAAGATAAAAAACATAAAAGGCACAGGCCTACACCGAATAGCATCACTCATGCTACCCTTACAAGAACCAGGCAACCGTAGAGAGCGATGGATCCAAAACGACACCCTCACCAAACGCATGCTGGAAGAATGGAACTCCATCCCATGCACCAACTACCATGAGCCAGGAACCCTTAAAATTCACCCCAAACGAGCAAAACTCCCCCGATCCAAAGCAAAACTCATACACCGCATACGATCCCAAGCCACCAGATTAGACAGACACGCAGCATACACGGAACCTGAACCCTGCCAATGTGGCTCGGAACAATCCTCCAAACACACCATGATCGACTGCCCGCGATGGACCCAAATACGAAGGCCACTTATGGATAAAATCCCAGGACCGCACACCTGGGAAAACTGGTTATTTACCAACCTCAATGTAGAACTGATTCTACAATTCGCATCAAAAACCAACCTACTCGACTGGTACGAAATGGACGAGGAGGACCCGGAGGAATGACGATAGGTTTCTTTGATTTCTCTTTCCTTTTCTGTACCTTCTCGTGATCCTCGTTGCTTTCCGTTTTCTTTTCCTTTGTTTTCTTCGGTTTTCTTTGTTTTTCCTATGTTTATGGCGGAAGGTCCGACGTGCGATAAGTCCTGTACTTCAAAGCAATATAAAAATCTATCTATCTATCTTCTGTACTCCTCGCAACACCAAAACTTTCGAACAACAATAACTTTTGGCCCGCATTCCCGACAAAACTTTTACTCGAACAAGATCCTGTATATCAATAGACCGCGTAATCTATTGGTATCTTATCGCACATCTGTTCGTACGCGAAGTTATTCACGCTCTAGTTCCTGAGTTGTGATCCCCTCACCCCTCAACATCAGCAAGCTCGCCTATTACCCAGGGCGCAGCCCCTACGTCCTGGCGGGCATTCTGCGCCACGAGCGCCCAGCGCGTCCGGCACCGCCAGAGTACAACCCTCGCGCCAGGCTCCGCCGCAGGACCGTCCCACTCTCTGGGACCGCCAGGAGATATGGCTCACGTCCGGAGGGCACTCGCCAATGCTCTGGTCGCCTGGGCCGCCATGAGATTCCCTCCCCTCCGGAGACGCTAGGATGGAGTGACTCCGCCCACAGCACCTAGGAACTTTTGCTTCTTTTGATTACGTCAGTAGTACACGCGAGCACTTCCCAATGCTCTCACAGTTTTCTTGAATGCTCTCACGGCACGACGAATGCTCTCACGGCACGACGAATGCTCTCACGGCACGGCGAATGCTCTCATGGCACCGCGAATGCTATCACGGCACCGCGAATGCTCCCGCGAATGCTCCCGCGAATGCTCCCGCGAACGCTCCCGCGAACGCTCCCGCGAGGGCTTCCGCGAGTGCTCCCAGAGCACTCACCAATGCTCACAGAGCTGAGGCATTCGTCATACCCACTCAAGGTGAGGCAACCCTCATTTGGGCTCCTTTGGATTGATACACCGTCCTCAAAGGATAGGAAGGCCGCACCAGTCCCTCAAAAGATATCTAACGTGGGTATCCTCAACGCCGCTGTACGGTCAGTCGCGGGATACTGATACGAGCACTGTCCTGTAAACTGGTGACGACTACCCAACCTTTGACGGACGTGTATGTTTCTGTCGATTCGTGAAAGCATAATTAGCCTTGAGGTTGAGGCCATGGTACGGCTCGTCTGAAAAGCTCAATGTCCATGCATAAGCAGCAAACATGGACTGGCATTGACCTCCTGGAGCGAGCTTGCTGGATAGCCAGACTCAGATACTGAGCGGCCGAAACTTTACCTCCTTCTTCCAATCCGCATGCATAGCAGAATGACACGAATTTTGAATTAGAGAGTCCAATTGGGTCTAATGTTCCTAGAGCACTCAAGAATGCCCTCACGGCTTTACAAGTATTCAACTAAATTCATTCCACGTACGCAAGTCTATCCTAGTATTTACCAACCAATTACCAGTCTCCACCTCAAACAAATGGGCCATTCCCAATATACTCCGAATATTAACGACCCACATCCTCTTCCTCCTCCTCCTACAAACCTTCAGGAGCCCATGTGAGCTATCAGCGATACCACGATCCTTTGCCTCGAGTAGCTCCACTATACATAGTCTATGTGCTCGCCCCCCACTGTCCCGCAGCTTGAACAAAGCCTCGACACGTCCTGGTAAGCGTCCCCGAAACACTCCCCACTCCTCTGAGGACGCTACCGACACCCATACCCAATCCTTTCTCATTTTCCCTTTCCTAAAAGCCGCGTTTCCCGTACACCTGATATTGTGAACCTCGTACACCTCAGGTCTTTGGAAGATTGGTATCGGAACCTGCAAACATGTGAACATCTCCACCCGGCGCTCTAAAATGCTCTCAGAGCTTCCGGCAAAGCTTTAAGGCATCCTGCATCCTCTGCATACTCCTTTATCAGGCGATATAAGGTGGTATGGCTTATTTGCAGTCCATCCGCAATATTGAAAAGTCTTTCCGATTTCGTGCAGGGGTTGCAAAGACGGCTTAGAGGCAGTCGGCCTTCTACTATGGATCGTTCATTTGGTGTTTTTTTCCGGTCTTCGATTTTAAAAATCTCAAGTAACTCCTTCAGGTTATCTCGATGGCTCCAAAGGATGTCGTCAGTGCTCTCAGGACCTCCAACAATGTCTTTCAGATTCAGCATTCGAATCTCTAACGCCAACCGCCGCCCCCCATAGTCCAGTATCTGCGTTGCAGCATCGACCTTGTTGGATGCTCCGTATGCCTCTTTTATCTGACGTACATGGGCGAGTTCGCTGATGTCGTGGAGTACTGGGGAATGCTCCCCAAAGCGCTCGACATGTTCCCGATAGTGCGTTAACACGTGCAATTTGATGAAGTTGAAGTGAGACCTTTCCCGTATCTCGCCAATCTCCTCCAAACCTCGCTGAGCGCTCTGGGAGCCTGAGGTCTTCACAGCTTTTGTCCGATCTCTCGCATCCTTAACCGTCCTCTTGTACGCCCGGAATTCTAAAAAGATATCCTTGTGCTTATGGAAATCCTCGAGATAGCTCTCCATATAATTCAGTGTGCTCGTCGTATGACTCCCATACTGCGCCATTAAGTGGAAGTCGATTAAGCCTCGTACACATTTCAATGCCTTTGCGAAGTCGCCCCCTGACAGCCACCCCCGGGTTTTCTCAAAGCAGCCGCGAGTGCTCCAAGAACGACCCGCCCCAGATTTCTCATCTCCTTCCCTTGCCATTGGGTTTGGCACGATATGCCTTGTTCCGGTACTGCCAGTCCAGGGGTAAGGCGCAATCGAGGCCAACCTTGTCAAATTCCTCCAATCGATTGTGCTTCTTCAAGAAAGCCTGAACCCACTCCATCATGTGCTTCAACATCCCTAGTAGATATGTGCAGAATGTCCGTTTGTTGAGATCGTATGGATTAACCCTCGCAACCCCAGAAGCATTGAAGAGTTCTTAACATTCGCGACAAGGTATTCCACCGGCAGGTTTCCCGGGTTCTCCCTGAATAGCTTACCCTCTCCGGTAATCCTCGTGATCGCGCGTAGGCCCGGCGAGTGCTCCCAAGACTGTGGAATTCCACCTCGCTCTTGGACAAGAAGCTAGTACTAATATTTGTAAGTTTGAATCTCAGTTGAATCAGCGATCCAACCCGACAACACCGGAAAAGCAAGACTCGTACCCGTCGGCGCATGCCATTAGCTCGCCTTCCTGAGAGCACTCCCGAATGCTCTGAAAGATCTCCCCCAAGGCGCGATCAGCGCCTTTGACTCTACTCGTAAGCGGAATTAGCGAGTGAGTTCTTCCCGAGCTAGGACTGCAGTAGCCCTAGGAGAATTAACGAAGCCCGTGGGCTTGCTTCCGGACCGATGACTTGATGTTCCCGATGGTAAAATAGATTGGCCAGGCTTTTCTTTTCCCCACTAAAATTTGTCAAATGTGTGCCATCTGA